>NC_141598.1:13538058-13728058 GCF_047967505.1 Dipteris shenzhenensis
GAAGGATGCACATGTGAGTTTAGGCTTCTCAATGCCATTTCTTAGGCCTTAATAAGAGATTGGCACCTTTGCTATTCTCCACTTGTACAAATGTTTACCCTACTATTCTAGGAGGGGTATTCCAATCATCATAGGAGAGTGGTGTCCGATTCCAATCCACATGTGAGTCTGATGATCTTAGTGTCATTATGTAGGTGCCACCATGAGTTTGGCAAAAGTGCCAATGCACATGTGAGATTGGCACCACTGCCATTCTCCAGTGGTGGCATTCTCCACAGGGATTGACACAGTTCCATGTGATCTCTGCACATGTGAGTTTAGGCTTCTCATGCCATTTCTTAGGGCCTAATAAGAGATTGGCACCACTGCCATTCTCCACTTGTACAAATGTTTAGCCTACTATTCTAGGAGGGGCATTCCAGTGATCATAGCAGAGTGGTGTCCTATTCCATTCCACATGTGAGTTTGATGATCTCAGTGTCATTATGTAGTTGCGAGCATGAGATTGGCACCACTGCCATTCTCTGCTAGTAGTAGTTCTAGACAAACTAAACCTATAGATTGACATTCCACTAATTTTATTGGCTGCAGTAGGATAATGGCAAAAGTGCCAATGCACATGTGAGTTTAGGATTCCTTGTGCATGTTTTTAGGTCATGATATGAGATTGGCACCACTGCCATTCTCCACTAGTGGCATTCTCCACAGAGATTGACACAATTCCATATGATCTCGACATGGCAAAGACAGTGATGACTACATAGAAGGATGCACATGTGAGTTTAGGCTTCTCAATGCCATTTCTTAGGCCCTAATAAGAGATTGGCACCACTACTATTCTCCACTTGTACAAATGTTTACCCTACTATTCTAGGAGGGGTATTCCAATCATCATAGGAGAGTGGTGTCCGATTCCAATCCACATGTGTGTCTGATGATCTCAGTGTCATTATGTAGGTGCCACCATGAGTTTGGCAAAAGTGCCAATGCACATGTGAGATTGGCACCACTACCATTCTCCACTGGTGGCATTCTCCATAGAGATTCACACAATTCCATGTGATCTCTGCACATGTGAGTTTAGGCTTCTCAATGCCATTTCTTAGGGCCTAATAAGAGATTGGCACCACTACCATTCTCCACTTGTACAAATGTTTACCCTACTATTCTAGGAGGGGTATTCCAGTGATCATAGGAGAGTGGTGTCCTATTCCATTCTACATGTGAGTTTGATGATCTCAGAGATTGACACAATTCCATATGATCTCTGCACAGCAGAGAAAGTGATCACTACATAGAAGAATGCACATTTGAGTTTAGGCTTCTCAATGCCATTTCTTAGGGCCTAATAAGAGATTGGCACCACTTTTATCCTCCACTTGTACAGATGTTCACCCTGCTATTCTAGGAGGGGTATTCCAGTGATCATAGGAGAGTGGTGTCCTATTCCATTCCACATGTGAGTTTGATGATCTGAGTGTCATTATGTAGTTGCCAGCATGAGATTGGCATCACTGCCATTCTCCGCTAGTGATTTTCTAGACAAACTGAACCTATAGATTGACAGTCCACTAATTTTATTGGCTGCAATAGGATAATGGCAAAAGTGCCAATGCACATGTGAGTTTAGGATTCCTTGTGCATGTTATCAGGTCATGGTATGAGATTGGCACCATTGTCATTCTCCATAGAGATTGACACAATTGGGACATTCCATTGGGAGAATGGCACTAGTGCCATTTTCCATTTTCCAATGGGAGAATGGCACTAGTGCCATTCTCCATTTTCCTATTCCTAGTGCCATTCTCCATTTTTCTATTACAATGGAGAATGGCACTAAACCTATAGATTAACACTCCACTAATTCCAATGGGAGAATGGCATTGGTGCCCTTCTACCTTTGTGAAGCCAAAATTTTGAATTAGGACATTCCATTGGGAGAATGGCACTAGTGCCATTCTCCATTTTCCAATGGGAGAATGGCACTAGTACCAGTCTCCATTTTCCTATTACAAAGCCAAAAAATTAGGACATTCCATTGGGACATTCCATTGGGAGAATGGCACTAGTGCCATTCTCCATTTTCCAATGGGAGAATGGCACAAGTGCCATTCTCCATTTTCCTATTGCTAGTGCCATTCTCCATTTTCCTATTACAAAGCCAAAAAATAGGACATTCCATTGGGACATTCCATTGGGAGAATGGCACTAGTGCCATTCTCCATTTTCCTATTCTCCAGTGCCATTCTCCCATTGCAATGTCCTAATACAAATTTCGTTTTGGAAATACAATTTCAAACAGAATAATTTGAATTTGAATTTAAATTTAATATTGGAGAGAATGGCATACGTGCCACTCTATATATCCAAATTCAAAAGGGAACAATGGCGGGAAGAGCACTGGTGCCACTCTCACGGACTTCTTATGAGGTCTTGGAGAATGGCACTGGTGCCATTCTCCATTTAAAATTAGAAATTGAATCTCTAAATTTGCCATTCAATCATGAAAATCAAAATTGAGATTGAAGTTTAACTTGAAATCAAAATTTGAAAACTAGAATTTAGGTTTTGAAATACAATTTCAAAAGCATAATTTCAATTTGAAATACAAATTGAAATTAAAATTATCAATATGAATTTGAATTTGAATTTAAATTTGGAGAGAATGGCATAAGTGCCACTCTATATATCCAAAATTCAAAAGGGCACAATGGCGAGAAGACCTATATTTCAAAATTTGAATTATTTAGTAGTTTCAAACTATCACTTTCAACTTTCAAATCTACATTTTAGACAAATCAAGATCTTTTCTCTCATTTGAATTGATGCCTTTCCCTCCTTCACTTTCTATTCATTCCAAACAAATTGGAGAGGAGTCTCAGAGTCTCAGAGTTTTACTCACCACAGCTCACACGGAGAGTCTTGAGGCAAGAAGGCAACCAACGGCTCGACAGCCTAAAGTTGATGGAGCTGGAAGGAAACAACACAATTGACAATTGAAGCTCAATCAGTTCGGTAGCTTCTCTTTAATTTTCGGATTTTTTGCTTTCTTTCTTGCAATTTGGCTTCCTCCTCCACCATCGACGCAACAAGATTACAGGAGGGTTGAAAGAAAGAGAGGAAAGCTCCTCCACCATCTACGCAACAAGATAACAAGAGGGTTGAAAGAAAGAGAGGAGAGATATACCTGTGACGGACTTAGACTACTCGATTGAATGGAGGCGTCGATTGGAACGAAGGTAATTCTCTATTTCACGTTTGGAACTCAGACTGCTCGATTAATTAGATCAAATACTTGCTCGCAAGGAACCCCGAATTGCCACTACGGAATTTCCAAACCACCTAAGGAGAATGAGCCTCCCATCGCTACTTTTATAGAACAAATTGTTTGAATTTTATAAGGAAGCAGATTCCTGACTTCTCTTCCGTTTCGATCGCACGTTACCATCTCGTCATCTTGGTCTTCGAGTTCTGAATGGAGGCATCGATTGGAACGAAGGCATCGAGAAGCTTGACGAAAAAGATATGCATGACAAGAAAAGGAGAAGCTTGAACAAAGATATGCATGAGGAAAAGCTTGACGAAAAAGATACGAATGACGAGATAAGGAGAAGCTTGACGAAAAAGACGACGCATGATGAGAAAAAGCTATGCACACGAGGCATCCACGATTAACAAAAAGCTACGAAAAGCTACGGCGAGGAGACCATAGCAGCACAGCATGCGAGGCGATCCACTTAGGGCAACGAGCGTAATGAATAGAAGGTTCTAGGGTTTTTCAAATTTTTACTTCATAAGTTTAACTTTTGCATTTCTTTTGCATTTCGTTAAAAACAAATTATATCGACTCTCTTGAAAATGTAAAATGATTATGATGGAGTATAACATTGACATGTTACTATCTACTTATCATCAATGATCACAACCAAGCCATGCATGTAGTGTGTCAAGGAGATGCCAATTATATCAATTGACTCTCTTGCAAAGTAAAATGATTACGATGTAGTAAAGCTATAATTATTCTTTATGTAATGTGCCTTTCTCAAGGTTACTATTTGAGAGTGCTCTCAACAGAAGCAAGAACGGAAGAGGGAGAGAGAGAGAGACAGAGAGCCACACAAGTTTGGTGGGTGCATAACCACCCTAATCTTCTTTTTCATTCATTTATATATGTGTTTGAGTATTGTACATAACTGGGGATAAGGCACAGTGACCTTTAACCCCCACAACCTCCCACTTAAAGGAAAATGTGCCTTTAAGGGAGAACAACCAGTGAGCATACTATCCAATGCCCATCAATACACGACAATACTCAAACCACTAACTAGGTAGACTCTTCGTCAGCATATCTGCAGGGTTATCATCTGTATGAACCTTAACAAGCTCTATGCGCTCGTCCTCAAGTACCTCCCTGATGAAATGGTACCTGACCTCAATGTGTTTGGTCTTTGCATGAAAGACCGAATTCCGTGCTAGCTGAATAGCACTCATGGAATCACTATGCAATCTCGGTACATCTGTATGAATCCCCAAATCTCCCACTAGCCGATCAAGCCATATAGCCTCCTTGTAACCCTCTGTGGCTGCAACATACTCAGCCTCTGTGGTAGACAAAGCAACAAACTTCTGTGCGCGAGACATCCATGACACTGCACCACCTGCAAAGGTGAACTTATAACTAGAAGTGGATCTCCTACTATCCACATGCCCTGCATAGTCTGAATCTGTGTACCCAAGTACACGCATGTCTCCTTTACCAAAGCAAATGCACATCTCCTTGGTACCCTTCATGTACCTCATGATGCACTTAACTGCCTCCCAATGCCTCTTTCCTGGATTAGCCATAATAACTCCCACTGCAAATGCAATGTCTGGTCTAGTAGCTATCATAGCATACATAAGACTCCCAACTGCTGATGCATAAGGAACCTTAGCCTTCATGGCCCTCTCCTCTTTTGATTTGGGACTATCTGTATGACTCAGTTTCACATATGAAGGCAATGGAGTACTCACTGCCTTCCCCCCCTCCATATTGAAACGCTGCAATACTCATACTCTTTTTGTGAAAGCCAAAGGAGTTTCCTACTCCGATCACGCATGATGCGCATACCAAGAATATGACCTGCAAGTCCCAAATCCTTCATATCAAAGGCCTCATGCAACTTGGCCTTTAATGCATCTAGCTCATAAGTATTCTTGCTAGCCAATAGCATATCATCCACATATAGTGCCAAGATTATCAGGCTATTATCCTTAGCCCTTTTAGTGCAGAGGCAGTGATCAATTTCACTCCTTCTAAAACCCTCGGACCGAATGAAAGCATCAAACTTCTGATACCATTCTCTAGGTGCTTACTTAAGACCATAGAGACTCTTCTTCAGCTTGCAAACTAAATGCTCTTTGCCCTTTTCTTCAAAGCCTTCCGGCTGAACCATGTAAATTTCCTCATGCAAATCCCCATGCAAGAAAGCTGTCTTGACATCCATCTGCATAAGCTCCATATCCTCTATTGCCACTAGTCCAAGCATGCATCTAAGTGTGGTCATCTTCACAACCGGAGAGAATATCTCATCAAAGTCCACACCCTTCTCTTGCTTGAACCCTTTAGCAACCAAACGGGCCTTGTACCTAGGCACATCATCACCTGTGACCTTCATTTTGTAGACCCATTTACATGGCAATGCTTTCTTTCCATGTGGCAAAGAAACCAAGTCCCAAGTCTTATTCTTCATAAGTGAACTCATCTCTGATTGCATAGCATACTCCCACTTGCGTTGATCCTCACGCATCATAGCCTCTCTATAGCAAGAAGGCTCCCCGCAATCAGTAAGCATCACATATTCTACCCCTGGAACAAACCTATCAGGCGGTCTAGACACTCTAGATGATCTTCTCAAGGGCATTTTAGCTTGCTGTCCCACTTGCATATCAGCCACATTTGGCTCATCATTTCCACCAATAGATGATCCATCATCTACCCTTGATTGTATACCTGTGGGAGTACTTGGTGGCACCATTTCTTGCACATTTGGTGCATGGACAGCTTGCTGTCTATCAACATATGTAGGTGGATTCACATCCTGGAAAGTGATTCTCCTCATTTCCACATCCCTCATGGGTGCCTTATGCATCTTCTTCTCATTGAAGACCACATTATGGCTGCGTATGATCTTCTTTGCTTCTGGATCCCAGAGACGATAGCCCATCTCTCCACTTTCACCATAACCCAGAAGGATGCATTTCCTAGACTTAGGATCTAGCTTCTTTCGAAGCTCTTTTGGCACATGTGCATATGCCTCACACCCAAATATACGCAAATGAGAGTAAGAGGGCTTCTTGCCACTCCATGCCTCTTCAGGAATACCACCATCCAAACTCTTACTAGGTGATCTGTTGATCACATGCACTGCAGTTTTCATTGCCTCAGCCCAAAAACCACCAGAAAGACTTGCATTGGAAGGCATGCATTGCAACCTTTCTTGAATGGTACGGTTCATCTTTTCTGCAACTGGATTTTGCTCTGGAGTATGAGGGGATGTGAGCTCCCTCTTAATCCCACGTGTATCACAGAAATGCTAAAAGTCATGAGAGAGATACTCTCCACCATTATCAGTCCGTAGGCATTTAAGCGTTCTACCTGACTGATTCTCAACCAAGGCCAGCCATTTCTGAAATACTTGGAACACATCACTCTTCCGAGCTATAGCATAAGCCCACACTTTCCTTGTTGCATCATCAATGAATGTCACATAGTATTCAGCCCCGCCTAATGACCGTGTAGGCATGGGACCACATACGTCTGAATGCACCAAATCAAGCATTTCAAACTCTTTCTTTCCCCTTCTTTTATGGGCTGATTTAGTTTGCTTCCCATAGAGACAATGCTCACAAAATTCAAAATTAGAGAAACTCAAATGCTCTGATACCAGTTGAGAGTGCTCTCAACGGAAGCAAGAACGGAAGAGGGAGAGAGAGAGAGACAGAGAGCCACACAAGTTTGGTGGGTGCATAACCACCCTAATCTTCTTTTTCATTCATTTATATATGTGTTTGAGTATTGTACATAACTGGGGATAAGGCACAGTGACCTTTAACCCCCACACTATCATCTCTACATTTTTTGCCTTTTAGCATGCTACGATGTGTTAAGAAATGCACTCTTGTTAACTTACATATGGCAAAAGGAAAAGATCAATTCATAGTTGTAAGTCTCCAAACTAGGAGAGCAATGAGATACTTTCACACCTTGGTATCTCATTTTGCATCCTAGGTACCCACATGCTTGGCTATGGAGTAGCATATATGGCTATCGTATGGCTAAAAAGATTGACAACCATTGAGGCCTCAAGGCATGGACAAGAGGTTTATAAGGAGCAAGCATATACATATGTATGACCGACTTAAAAGCCTGCATATGGTTACCTAAGGGTTAGACATCTAAAGTGAATATTAGGTCAAATATTGTTAGTCTTGAGAACTTGTTAGGTTGCTTATCCAACAGAGTCACCCCAAGATCTAGGTTGTCCTAGATTTTTTAGTTAGTTCAATCTAGGGCCTAGTCAAATAGCAAACAAGGGAGATTGTGAACAAAGAGGATCAAGCTTGTTGTAGAACTTCCATGCTATAGCCTTCAAAGGAATTGCACACTCAAGACTGTACTAGATAATTCGGGAAAAACCCAATTCCCAGAATGGCAGTTTTGGAAGAAATTTAACACGTTTAATATATCCTACTTTTTGCATTTCATTAAACTAGGATCATAAGTTCAATAACTACTTAGCTTGAAATAAGTTCAATAACTACACCCTTCTCAAGGGATATTAAAATTGGCTTATGATCAGAGAACAAGAGGGACGTTAAAATCCTTCTAGAGAAATAAGCAAGGACGGCGAGATATTATACGAAGTTAGAGATGTGTCATTGAGCTTCAAGTACACACTTGGGCAAAACCACACAAGGCTCTAGAAGCCTCTTGTAATAGGCCTCCCATAAAGATACATGTTATGAAAACTTTATAATTATTTCTACTAAATGAAATGCAAGCATGACCACTTGTGAAGTTCATTAGTTACTTTGGCATAGTAGAGAGAGAATGAGAAGTGCTTGAGAAGGTGAACATAGAATTCGTCCACGGAAGACAACAATGGCTTGAGGATGATTTCCTTAAAGAGTGCTTCTTAAGAAATTGATGGGCTAGGGGTTAAGGACGATAATTCTAAAACATTAAGCATCTAGATTAAGTAGATTAAGGACATAATTCAAGTGCACCTTTATTCAAAAGGAGTTACTCTCACAGGCGCACCATGGACACCACCCACACATCATGGATGGGCAAGATTGCCCGTCCCATCCAACCCATGGCACAGATGCATTCAATGCACCATAGAGGGACCTAGGCAGCTCTAGTGTGAAAACAGCATAAGCATTCAAGCTGACAACTTAAGGGCACTTCAGCCTACAGAGGGGCACGTCTGAGCTGAGGTCAAAGCCACAAAGAGAGAGAGAGAGAGAGAGAGAGAGAGAGAGAGAGAGAGAGAGAGAGAGAGAGAGAGAGAGAGAGAGAGCGCAATGAAATGTATAGGAGAATATTGTATTAGGCGGTAAGTTTACCTCTTAAGTCAAGGCAGCAAGGATGGCGAGATATACGAAAAGCAAAATTTTACATTACTTGGACCTTGATCAAGAAAAACATACTCTAACATAAAAATTTGTAACTTGACCAACCTAGCATAACCAAACTAACGTGAATAAACTCACATAACGAGCTAGGTTTCATAAAGTAATATCGATCAACTTTACCACATATATGAATAAATGGAAGTAAAATAGTGTATGGTTTCAAATGAATACCACGTTCACACACACACACACACACACACACACACACACACACACACACACACAGAGCCATCCTCCAATCTTCCCATTTTACAAAGCTAATTTTTTTTTAATTTGCTCCACTTCCATTCTCCCATTGCAAAGGGGGAATGGCACCAATGCCATTCTCCCATTGTGATTTCCTGATTCAAATCTTGGCTGTGCAAAGGGGAAATGGCACTAGTGCCATTCTCCCAGATTCAAAGTTTTGGCTTCACAGAGTCAAAATGGCACATGTGAGTTTGATGATCTCAGTGTCATTATGTAGGTGCCAGCATGAGATTGGCATCACTGCCATTCTCCCCTAGTGGTAATCTAGAGAAACTAAACCTATAGATTGACATTCCACTAATTTTCCTATTACAATGGCACTAGTGCCTTTCTCCATTAGAATGGCACTAGTGCCTTTCTCCATTTTCCTATTACAAAGCCAAAAAATTAGGACATTCCATTGGGAGAATGGCACTAGTGCCATTCTCCATTTTCCAATGGGAGAATGGCACTAGTGCCATTCTCCATTTTCCTATTCCTAGTGCCTTTCTCCATTTTCCTATTACAATGGAGAATGGCACTAAACCTATAGATTGACATTCCACTAATTCCAATGGGAGAATGGCATTGGTGCCCTTTTACCTTTGTGAAGCCAAAATTTTGAATTAGGACATTCCATTGGGAGAATGGCACTAGTGCCATTCTCCATTTTCCAATGGGAGAATGGCACTAGTGCCATTCTTCATTTTCCTATTACAAAGCCAAAAAATTAGGACATTCCATCGGGACATTCCATTGGGAGAATGGCACTAGTGCCATTCTCCATTTTCCAATGGGAGAATGGCACTAGTGCCATTCTCCATTTTCCTATTCCTAGTGCCATTCTCCATTTTCCTATTACAATGGAGAATGGCACTAAACCTATAGATTGACATTCCACTAATTCCAATGCGAGAATGGCATTGGTGCCCTTCTACTGTTGTGAAGCCAAAATTTTGAATTAGGACATTCCATTGGGAGAATGGCACTAGTGCCATTCTCCATTTTCCTATTACAAAGCCAAAAAATTAGGACATTCCATTGGGAGAATGGCACTAGTGCCATTCTCCATTTTCCAATGGGAGAATGGCACTAGTGCCATTCTCCATTTTCCTATTCCTAGTGCCATTCTCCATTTTCCTATTACAAAGCCAAAAAATTAGGACATTCCATTGGGAGAATGTCCTAATTTTCCTATTCTCCATTTTCCTATTCTCTAGTTCCATTCTCCCATTGCAATGTCCTAATATAAAGTTTTGGCTTTGCAAAGGGAGCATGGCACCATTGGCATTCTCCCAAGGCAAAGTCCCAAGTCAAAATTTTGTCTTCCAAAGGAAGAATGGCACTAGTCTGTTCTCCTCTTATGAAGACAAATGTTTTTCTCAAGTCAATGCATGGGGAGAATGGCACTGGTGCCATTCCCCTTTTCAAAGATGGGATATATGCAATTCTCCATAGGTTAGCCAAATTCACATGGAGAATGGCACTGGTGCCATTCTCCCCCCGCTACAAGGACAACTTTGTTGGTCTTATGAAATTCTTTGGTTGTAGTTTGTTCATAATCAATTTCTTGTCATCGTAATGAGAGGGGATGGCTACTATCAAATGCGTGAATCAGGTCATGACGATGGTGAAAATAATTCATGCTTTAGAAAAAGTTTTATCAAATTGCTAAAATTTTTAGGGAAATAATTCATGCTTTCATGAAAATTTTGTATAGACTCATTCATGCTTTATAGAGATTTGCACCAATGCCATTCTTTCCGTCTAGAAGGACATGTTTGATGGTCTTATGAAATTCTTTGGTTGTAATTTGTTCATAATTAATTCTCCGTAATCGTAATGACAGGGGATGGCTATCAGAAGCGGGGAGAAGGTCATGATGATGGTGGGGAATGAAGTGGTTGGAATTGGTGGAGTGTGTGCAATAGATCCAAAGGCCTACTATAGTGGTGTGAAGATTGGGACAGAAAATGTATCGGTGATAGTGGAGAAGTCTATCAATAGTGAAATGCTCTTGCCATTTCCCACTATGGATGCAGTGCTTGTTGGTGAGGCAATTTGGAGCATTGTCAAGTGGCCTAAGGGCTCTCTAAAACATGTTGGTGATTCTTTAGATGATGCGGTAACTGAAGAAGCTGCACCAAGTGAGCTTGAGCGACCTTATGTTGAGGCAATGCCAGTTTCTTCATTGGAAACTGACAATTTAATTCGTGAATCTTGGAAAGAGAAAAAGGTTGTCTTATGGGATGAGAGCAAAACAAAGTCCGTGGGGGAAGGTGTGATCTTATATGTTTTCCCGGGAGACTCTATAAACTTTGACCTATTGGGTAACGATTGCATTGGTGTGGGTATTGAAAAGAAAGAACAAATTAGAGGAAGTGACTCAGGGTCTTCTATGCAAGATGTCGGCTCTCTCAGCCTAGTAAAGTGGCCCATCAAGCAGATTACCTTATTTGAAGGAAGCCCATTGCAACAATATGTGCCCATGGACCACATTGCTAGTATAGATGAGTTGGTCAATGATCAAATGTTGAAAAGGGATGATCCAACATCAAAGAAAAGAAGGTACACTTTCATTAATAGGGTGCCTAAACAAAGAGAGCCTCCAACAGCAATGTACAAAATGTCACTAGATTCGGTGCAGCAGGTCTCTTCCACCGATTGTTGTGGGAGTAGGTGTTGCCAACATGCAGAGCGAGATCTCTTAATGAATCTAAGGAAGAACTTTTGGGGCATCTCCTTGGAGTCTCGTATAAACTTCATATACAATGTGTTGTCAACGGCTTGGCATCATGACTACACAGGGAGGATATGCTACAACTTTAGGATAAACGGTTGGGATGTCTGTTGTAGAGCATGGTATGAGATGCATGGAATTCCAAGGACATCATTTTATCGATTCAAGGAGCAATTTGAGAGTGGTGTGCAGTGATATGTGCATGGCAATTCAGGGATTATGAGGAGGAGCAGGGAGCACATAGGTATGGGAAGGGCTCTCATTCAACACTTTGTGGATAATAGCACAGAGCATATGCCTCACAAGAGTAGAACCATGTAGGATGGTTCTAGAGAGACACAACAAGTGATACCTGAAGTGTATAAGAAGATAGACGTCCTACGTGAGGTCAACACTTCACTTAATCAACGTGGCTATCAGAGCCTATCCACATCCACATTTGACAGGATTTGGAAATCAGACTTAAAAAATGTAGCCCTTGCTAAGACGAGCGAATTCTCTAAATGTAGCTTGTGCAGCCGGATCAAGGTTCAATTGGCAGCCACAAAAAGTCAAGATGAGCGCAATTCGCTGATGGAAGAGAGAAAGATGCATATGATATAGCAACAAAGTTGTGGAACTTATACTATGCATGGCGTAGGTACTCCGAGATGGATCCAAAAAAGTATGTATGCATAATCCATGATAAGATGGACCAAAAAAAGACGGCAATTCCAAGACTTCGGGTAAGGTCCAAGGACACCGATTCTGCATGGCAATTACAGGTTTTACTCATTGGAATGATTACCCATGGGCATGGAAATGGTCATTATGGACACTTCACCCTCAATGGTTTGTGGCCATCTGATCCCAACCTGACGATTGGATCGCTCTCAATTTGTTTGCGCAACCTTGAGAGGATGGATATGCATGACCTTGGAGACCTTGCTACCAATGGGATTCCTAGAAGCAATGCTTGCTTTTTGAATGCTCTATGTTCAAGAAACGCTTTGGACTCCCATTACAGTTCTAAAGGTGCACATGTTTCCACAAGTGGAGCTAGCTTGTCTGAAAATGTAGATGTCATGATCACAAATGCAAATCTAGAAACTGTATCGGAAAGTGACCCGAAGTCTATCATCGAGGCCATGACAACTTCCATTGCAAGGGCTACAGACACATGTGTGAATTTTTTTCCATCAAATACAAGAGAAAACCCACCCTCTTTAGAGGGGAGTGTTGCTATCGAGCCACCATTCCAAAAGTTGCCAGAGAACTTGCTACTCCAACTAGATAATTGTGGTTCTGAGAACAAAAATAGATACTTGTTTGCATACCTTTCTTTTCTTATAGCAAGGGCATTTTCAAGACAGTTCAATTGGGCTTCTTGGTGGTAGGGCACACACATGAGGACATTGATGCAATGTTCAGCAGGTTTTCTAAGAGCTTGCGGGTGGGACAAACATTCACTTTTCCGCATCTGATGGATACATTCAAAAAATGTACATCATCTTCACCGGCACCATTTGTTCTTACACGGGTTCCTAACTTCAAGGATTATGTAGATGGCTACCTATGTGATGGGCAAGAAATGCTAGTTGTACATGTAAAGCCATTACAATTTCGATTTTACATGCAAGGTGACATACCAATGATGCAGTACAAGGTGCATCCAAAATCACCGAATTGGATGCCCATTGAAGGGGGAATTGAGCTATGGAAGAAAGATAGTGAGGGTCGATCATTGTTGCCAATAGGTTGTCCGGATATACTGCCAATGGCTGCATTTGTGAGAGATCACTTGCAAGTAATATCAGGGATAAAGGATTACATTAAGATTTGGGAGAAATGTGCAAGTGGAAAGAATGCATCCTATGAGCCCTACATTAGGCCAGTGATAGACTATTGGAAAACCATGATCAGTGAGCTCGAACAAGAAAACATCTCAGAGATAGGAGTGTACAGAGAGTTTTGGCCAAGAACACAATCTCCTGATGAGGAGGATGATATAGATGCTTGCATTAATGATTTCCAAGGCTATGAGGAATGGAATGATCACTATTGTGGGCCTCTAAAAGGTAAGATGAGGGAAGAGTTTAGACCAATGGTGGATGTTAAGCAAGGTGACTTCGTCTTGGTGAGGCCATCAGATCCTATATACCCCATATGGCTTGGGGTTGCCATATCAAGTGCCGAGATGGATGCTACTTCTCCTAATTTCAAGAAATTATTAATTTAGTATTGGGCACCATCAGTTAAGAGAAAGGGGCTCAGTGATGCAGATGCCTATGTTGATTGCTGGAACAAGTATTGGGCAGAGAATAGGTTGGATCCACAGGTATGGGAGTGTATTGATGCAATTGTCTGGTCATGGACATCAAAATCTATAAATAGACCCAAGAAGATCGAGATTCCACAGAGCGTATGTATCAAAGCACAGGAGAGCTTGCTTAGTATCAGAGCATAGAAAATGCTGTCAATTTTCTCCCTCTTAATCTCCCAAACTTCCATTGTAAGGTGTGTTCTCATGTGATGTTTCTCAATTGTTGTTATCTTGTCAATGGGTATTCGCATATTATTAATATGATAATTTTCAGAAGCTGACCTTCACCAACAACTGCTTTGTTTCTAGTGGAACTCACTATGCATGGTGTTTGTTAACACCACCAACTGGTGTTTATTAACACCTCAAGTAAAATATACATGTTGTCGCTAGACGGTGTTTATTAACACCACTAAATACATGATTTTCAAACTCTGCCACAAATGCTTTGTTCTAGTTTTTATATGCAATGAACTGTTTCACAACCAATGAAGTTTTTCATAATCATTGGAATTCCAAATATTAGCTTATTCAATATTGGTAAAATTCCCACAATCAATGGAAATTTTCCCAAATTTAATGAAGCCTTTCCCAATTTTAATGAAATCCACCCAATTTCGAAATTCCCAAAATGCAACTTTTGTCCCACTTTATCTAATACTGTGTTTTTGAATATACAAATTCATTACCTTTCATCTTCGGAAGCCTTGCTTTTCCAAATTTGAGGAACACCAAGTTGCCAATTTGAAGGTATTTCTATCTCTGATGCTTATGTGTAGATTTGGCACTAGTACCATTCATACACCATCATAGGAGGTTGTGAGAATAGCACTAGTGACATTCTAACATCCTCCTATAAGGTTTTGTTTTAAACTAGTAAAATGGTGCTAGTGTTATTTCTTTTTTGTAAAATCAAAAGGAGAATGACAATAGTGACATTTCCTTTTTACAAAGCCATAATCATGGCTTTGTAAGGAGAGAATGGCACTAGTTCCATTCCCCCAAGTTTGCAAAATCATCCTTTGCAAAATCATGGCTTTGCAAGGGGCAAATGGCACTAGTTCCATTCCCCAAAGTCTCATTGGAGGTTGTGAAGAATGGTACTAGTGTCATTATCCCTTGCAATGGGGAGAATGGCACTAGTGCCATTCCTCCTTTGAAATCTAAAATTTGGTATTTGCAAGGTGAGAATGGCACTAGTGCCATTATTCCCATGGCAAGTGGAGAATGGCAGCATTTACATTCCCTAAAACCTCCTAGGAGGTTGTGGGAAATGCCACTAGTTCCACGCTTGAGAACTTGGTATGAGGTTGTTAAGAATGTCACTAGCAACATTATCCCTATTCTATGAGGTTGTGGAGAATGGACTCGTGCTATTTTTCTCGTTGCAATTCTTAGAATGGAACTAGTGCCATTCTCCCCAACCTCCTATGACATTCTAGGTAATGGCACTAGTGCCATTCTCCTCACTTGTACATTCCCTTCACAAGTGGAGAATGGAACTAGTGCCATTGCCTTAACATTTCAAGGGGAGAATTGCATTATGCCATGCCTTGCAACAGGTTGCAAAGAATGGCACTAGTGCCATTCTCACCATTGCAATGGTTAGAATGGCACTACTACCATGCTCCCCGTGCAAATTCATGATTTTAGAATTGCAAATGATGAATGGTACTAGTGCCTTTATTTTATTGTACTGCTTGGTATTTGCATGGTAAGGTGGACAAATGAATATGTGCGAGACAATGATAGGGAAAGTGGTTTAGGTGGAAAATGAAGGAACATTTTGAATTGAAATATCATGTAGTAATGTGCCACTGACTGGCTCAATGTACAACATGGGAAAGAAACAGTTGCAGAGGTGCCTCTCTCTCTCTATCTCTCTTTGTCTCTCTCTCTCTCTCACTCTCAATAGACTCCCGTTCACTCCTACACTCTCTTTCTCTCTCATTCAGCATGGTCTCAGTGACTTTGTGGTCAGTTAGTTAGTCTCTCTCTCTCTTTCTCTCCTCATGTATGTTTTCTTTGTGTTCTATCCACCCCAGGTTTTAGCATTTCTCCCTCTTTCTCTCTCTTTGCCTCTCCTTGTTCTTTCATCAGAGCTTTCAATGCCTTCAAAATAAGGAAACCAAAGATAGAGGATAGTTGCAATAAAAGGATGCGACAATATCTGTACATGTTCTATGCTTGGCTACTCACATGAATCTAAGTTATGTGCCAAGATTAGATATAATGTAGTAAAGGATTGTCATTATAATGCTAGTCTCAATGTGATAAAGTGACAATGTTATAATTCTAGTCTCAAGGTGATAAAATCACAAGACGAGAATGCATGCAAAGGAGTCGATGAAGGGAAGCAACAAAGAATATGCAACGAGTGGCTCAGAAAGACATATTCAAAATCCCAGACTAACGTAGCAAGGCATTGAAAATTGGGAATTAACACATGCATCCTGCAAGCTCTCATAAAATATACCAAATCTTTTCTTCAACTCACTTAAGGTCCTTATCAATCAAGTAATGCAATACATTTGGATGCGGTTACGCAAAGGTGCACTACATAACATAATAATACTCACAAAAGGAATTACCAAAGATACCAACATTGAAGCCATTGTAAAGTCAAAAAGTAGATATAGGGACTTCAAAAACCTGAGTACTTCTCCGGACCACAACACTACAAGATGCGGGCCTCTTTCCAACACTGATACCGATGCTAAATACAAAGAATTAAAAAAAAAACAAGTGGAAAGTGTCAAAAAATCCATCGGTGTGGACATCACAAAGAAACCATCAATGTGGGCATCGGTATCACCATCAGTAAAATATGACCGATAGTGTCAGCATGGGTGTCAGTATATACCAACACTACAGTGTCGGTATAGGCATCGGTATGTACCGATGTATTACAAAAGCTAAAAGAAATTATGTGGGGCAAGATGGAGCTTGTTTTAGTTCCATCCTGCCCCACATAATTTTTTTCCCATTAGAATTATGATTAAATGTTATAAATGCGGAGGTGTACATTACAATTTTGCAAGTCTACAAAGTAATGGCAATATGCTACAAATTAGCAAGTCCGCCAAAGTAATGCGCTACAAAATGGCAAAAGTGCCGAACTCCAAAATGGCAAATCTGCCAAGGCAATCTACTACAGAATGGCAGAAGTACTATTAGCCGGAAAAGAAATCAAGACCAAAGGCTAGAGGCTAAGCATGGTGACGCTCAAGGGCCATAGAGAAAAGGAGATCGTGAGGGTGACCCGTTGTCATGGGTGAGAGTGCTCTCAACGGAAGCAAGAACGAAAGAAGGAGAGAGAGAGACAGAGAGCCACACACGTTTTGGTGGGTGCAGAACCACCCTAATCTTTGTTAAGGGCAAAAGCAGCAACAGCAAAGAGGAACTAGGGGGGGAGCGTAGCCCAGCCTCCAACCCGACGGCGTCGCGCCCCGTCCCACGGTGGCGCCTCGGGATCCCGAGTCGGGTCGCGACGCGTGGTGGCCCGAACGCTGCCGCACCCCCGGCCACGTCGTGCGCGCCGACGCCTCCGACCTGACGTCGCCGCGGCCTCGGCCACGCCCTGCGCGCCCGCACCTCCGACCCGACGCTGCCGCACCCCCCGACGACGACCTGCGTAGCCCAGCCTCCAACCCGACGGCGTCGTGCCCCGTCCCACGGTGGCGCCTCGGGCTCCCGACGGGTCGCGACACGTGGTGGCTCGAACGCTGCCGCACCCCCGGCCACGTCCTGCGCGCCCACGCCTCGGACCCGACGTCGCCGCGGCCCCGGCCAAGCCCCGCGTGCCCGCACCTCCGACCCGACGCTGCCGCGCCCCCCGACGACGACCCGCTTAGCCCAGCCTCCAACCCGACGGCGTCGCGCCCCCGTCCCACGGTGGCGCCTCGGGCTCCCGAGTCGGGTCGCGACGCGTGGTGGCCCGAACGCTGCCGCAACCTCTCTGAGTGAAACTGCATTGTCCAAGAGGAAAGTCAGTACAGTCTGCAGAAACTTGCATTTTTTAGGTGCAACTCCTTTTGAAGCAATACCTTTATCACATAACGGAATTGTATTTTGAAGATCTTGGTACCTCACGATGGTTGTGGGGGGTATCAATGCTCTCAGCGATGTCTGCATCTCATTTGAGTCCAATGTTATTTATGTTCTTGGGAACGTTTTTCAAGCGTCAATGATAAATGCTACTTTTTGGATTGCATTGGGAAGTTCTAGGCCAAAACAGCAAGGTAGAGCCTCCTATGATCAGCAAGAGAGTTTAAATTTCTTGATGCCCAACAAGTTCCAATAGTGGATCTGACCCATTTTTAATTGGTTTTTGGGGGAAAGTGTCTTTCAGGGAGCACAATTTCATTTCTGGTTCACAGATCATTAGTCCTTAGATCATTATCATTAATACGTTGTATCTAGTTTATAGTGAGATATGAAAAGACGGAAGTTCTAGGACCAGGCGGAGAACTGAAGAGGCACGGCAACTATCACGGCAACCGTCACGGCAACCGTGAAGGAGTTATGTGTGCCGGTTAGATAAAAGAGAAGAGAGCGATCATTCAGGGGGCTCATTGATGAGGATCGGAGCAAGGATCAGTGCTATGTATCAGAGAGTACGGTGTTGTACTGCTCGGAGAAATGTAATACAGAGATTCTATTGCATCTATCTTATTGTTTTATCATGAATGATTCTGTCGATCACTGTTCTACTCTATGAATTTTCATACGCAGTTCTGAAGTACGATTACGGATGTAAATCTGTCGCAGTAGTGCGTTTCGAGTTAGTCTTCAGAGTAGAGAGGGCTAACACTTTGGCGACCACGGAAGATTTCCATGTTCGTCGCGGTGGATACCCCGGAGAGGTTGGATGCTCCCCATCTGTAATACTCTGATTCCTCGGTGCGTGGACTAGCGCATGAATGACGCTGGGAGTGAGCCAGGGGGAACATCGCGCTCTCCGGCACGGCCTCGGGAGCCTGCAACTCCAGTATCGGCACGTACAACCCGCGAGGAACGGCATGACAGATATGTGGCTCAACGTGATCTTCTCTTCGGCTTCTTCACGGATAGTGAGAGTAGTAGCCGCTCTGACACACCTCCGCTGATCCCAGGAGAGGAAGGTCCAGTCGTTTCCGGTGTTCAGGAGGAAGGCGAATCCTCCGGACGCAGTAGCCCGTTCGATTTAACAAGTACTCCTCCGGAAGACGAAGCGTCACCGTTGCGGAATTCCCCACCACCGAGTCCCAGGAGACGGAGGGGTGGTGTGCCTGCAGGAAGCGGAGCCCCAGGTCCGTCACCAGATCCCGGTAGGGGAGGTGGAGGCGGTGGAGGCGGAGGCGGGGGTGGAGTTCCGGCGGTAAGTAGCGCGGCTATTCCACCACTGGTACCCAGGATGACGGTGAAGTACCCCAAGTTTTCGGGACGGGATAAGGAGGATGCGGATGCACATATACTGTCATTTGAGATGGCATGGATGGTGAATACGGCTCCATCAGTGCAGGCGACAGATCTTATGAAGATGGCGACTTTCATCCCGACACTGCAGAAGCAGGCGGCAGTATGGATCGCGCAATATGGAGCTACCCATTTCGCCACGTTTGATCTACTGCGGGATGCTTTTTTGCTCCGGTTTCGGGAGGACAAGACCCGTGTTCATGTCCTGGCCAAACTGGGGAAACTGGAACAGAAGAACCAAGAAGTGGAGGCGTATGCGGCCAGGTTTCGGTCGTTGATCCGCCGCCTCGATGCAGCAACTACCCCGGCAGTCCCCATCCAAAATGCTTACTTCATGGAGGGGCTGAATAAAGGATTGAAAAGGTCCCTGGCATCGTTGGATCTGGAAGCTCTTTCATTGGAAGAAGTCGTCCAAGCAGCGGTGAGGGCGGAACAAGTTCTGTTTACTTCCAAGGGAAGGAAAGGAAAAGTGAAGTATGAGGAGGCTGAGGGAGACTCCGATACCGATAATGAGGAGGAGTCGGATCAGTCGGATGAGGAGGAGGACAAACGTTCCATGAGGCGGAAGGCTGGAAAAGCGGCAGGGAAGTCATTTCCGGAAGGATCTGCTGCCGGAGCCAAAAGCCGGGATAGTGGAATAGGGTCCTCTTCAAAAGTTCGCAAGGATACTTGGTGTAATCGGTGCCGGAATGCAGGACACTTAGCAGAGGAATGCGGTTTGAATGAGCGGTGGTGTGCGATTTGCCAAACAGCGACGCATACCACGGAGATCTGCCGCTATAACGCACGAATAGCCCCGACACCAGCGGTGGCGGCGGTAGTTGCGGCACCAGCCGCAGCACCAGCCGCGGTACCAGCCGCACCGGCGAAAAGACCTTGGCGGCCGAGAACGGCTGGAACAGGTGCAGATGAACCAGCAGGGGAACGGACGTTCCTATGTTTTTATTGCAATCAACCCGGACATCGAAAGGTAGATTGCGAATTATTCAAGCGCCACAAGGAGGAAAAGGAAGCAATCCGGGGATCCAGAGAAGGCAAGTCCACACCAGCAGTGAATGCGGTTCTGATTATCGAATGCGATGATGCCAGTCAGCAACAGGATAGCAAGGAGCCTAGTCCGACGTCCGAAGAAGTACCGGAAGTACCGGCGGGTGTCCCTGTTGAAGGCAAAGTGGGAGGAAGTGCGAGCGGAGATGTGCTCGTGGTCACACGATCCCAGGAAAAGGTGCGGGAATACAAGGCCCCGCAAGAGAAGGGGAGACCTACGGCGTTGGACTGGCAGGCACAACAAAAGGTGCGGTCGACGGTCGGTGAATGGGTCCAGAAAACCCCAACGGTGTTACCTAGGCCGAGCGCGGACAAGGCAGTCTCGGTGACGGAGAATGGTGCGAAGGTGGCAAGGCGCCTGCAAGGAGAGCAGCCAGAAGCGACTTGTCTACCTACCAGTCAGAAGGACAGCCTGATGACCGGCGAGGAGGGTGTTGAACCATATGATTTATGGCAGGATTTGCGGAAACAGCAAATACACATGACAATGGAGCAATTGTTAGCATTGGTACCCAATTTCCGGAGTTCTCTCATCAAACAATTGACGGAACCAGTCAGGGCGATGGAGTCGGAGATGGAAGCGGTAACAATGGAAGTGTCGTCAGACGGATCTGCAAAGCCTGAAGCGGAAGTACAGCCTCCTGTTTTTGACGAAGCGGTCCCGGTAATTTCCGTAACACTGGAGAACAGCCGTGTGGGAGGGGTGTTGCTGGACGGAGGGTCTGGGGTCAACATCCTGTCCGAACAAATGCTGGTGCCATTGGGTATCACAAAATGGGAATCAGCACCCTTCGTCGTTCGGATGGCCGACCAACGGAGAGTGCAGCCGTTAGGATTGCTCCGTGGATTGAAAATGGAGGTTTGCGGCGTGAAGTTCGAAATCGCTGCGGTGATTCTCCGGATGGAGGATATTAGCGGGTCATACCCGTTATTGCTCGGAAGACCGTGGTTGCGGCAGGCCCGTGTGAAACAAGACTGGCAATCAGACCGCATCACCATTCGGAAAGGAAAAAAGAAGCTGAAGCTCTCGGTACATACCAAACAAGGGCTGAGGACACCATTCTGACCGACGATGGCGGAAGGTATCCATATGATGGACGGAATGGGGGTCGAAGAGGAGGATGACTACTTCAGTAGGAATACGGAGCTGGTAAGCTTGTTCGAGGTCGATGTGGTTGCCGTTTTAAAGCAATATCAGCATCAGATTCCCTCGGCTACGCAGGAGTCATCCAGTTCCACGAAAGAACCAGTCGAAGGGAGTCTACCGGAAGGCACAGGAGACATGCCGGACGAAGCGGGAGTGGCGGAGGCGGAAAGAGTTTTCGAGCAGGAACTCCGTCGCTCGCGGAGGGTCAAAGAAGACGAGCTGCTGGATCTTAACCTCGGGACGGAGGAGGAGCCAAAGAATGTCCGTGTCAGTGCGAAGCTCGATAAAGGATTTCGGGGAAAATTGGAGACATTGCTGAAATCCTTCAAAGACGTGTTCGCCTGGGACTACACAGATTTGCTCGGCATCGATCCCAAATTCTATCAGCACAGGATCAATCTGCAGAAGGATGCGATACCGGTTCGGCAACAACGGTATAGAATGAACCCGAACTATGCCCAGAGGGTGAAGGAGGAGCTGGACAGGTTGCTAAAGGTCGGGTTTATCTATCCGGTTGACCGTGCAACGTGGCTTTCGCCAATAGTGATTGTTCCGAAAAAGAATTTGAAGTTGCGGGTCTGTGTTGACTACAGAAAGCTTAACGCGGCGACAATCACGGATCCGTTTCCCTTGCCGTTTAATGATACTATGCTGGATACAGTGGCAGGTCATGAGATGTATTCTTTTCTGGATGGCTTCAGTGGGTATAACCAGGTGCAGATGGCACCAGAAGATCGAGAGAAAACAGCCTTCATCACGGAGTGGGGAGCATTTGTTTTCCTGGTGATGGCATTTGGGCTAAAGAATGCTCCGGCAACATTTCAACGCATGGTCCAAGAAATATTTGATGATTATTTACTAATCTTTATGCAGGTATTTCTGGACGATTTCAGTGTTTTCGGGAGTCACAAGCAGCACCTTGAGCATCTGAAGAAATGCTTAACCCGGTGTAGGGAGGCACGGTTGTGTCTGAACCCTATGAAATGTGCATTCGCCGTGGGCAACGGTATGCTGCTGGGTTGCATTATCTCGGCGGAAGGCATTGCGGTAGATCCAGCGAAGGTCGAAGCGATTCGGCAGGCCAAGGTTCCTGGCAACGGTAAGCAGCTCGGCAGATTCCTAGGGCAGGTTAAATGGCACAGCCGAATGCTGCGGTATCTGGCGGATGTGGCGACACCACTGTATGACCAACTCAACAAAGTACCGGTAGTCTGGTCTCCTGCTTGTGACTTAGCTTTTCGACGGCTCAAACTGATGTTGGCGACAGCACCGGTGGTTCAGCCGCCAGATTGGACGAAGATGTTTCATGTCTTCGTGGATGCCTCGGACGTGGCTATTGGTAGTGTCCTCATGCAGGAAGCGACAAGCAAGTGGTTCCGACCGGTGTATTATGCAAGTCGCAGGTTGTCAAAAGCCGAACGGAATTACTCTACGACGGAGCGGGAAGCATTGGGGATGATTTATTCCGTAACAAAGTTTCGTCACTACCTGTTGGGGAATCGGTTCACGTTTCATGTGGATCATTCCGCCTTGTTGTATTTGGTACACAAGCCCGAGCTCACTGGAAAGTTGGCCCGGTGGATGCTGCTTTTACAGGAGTTCGACTTCACGGTGGTCCATCGACCAGGAAGTACACATGCCGTAGCGGATTACCTTTCGCGGTTGGAATCTGGCGAAGACCCGATGGGTGTGGAAGACGATTTTCCGGATGCCCAGCTGTTCGAACTGGAGGCGGTGGTACCGGCAGCTCCAAAGACGTGGTACGACGACATGTTTCACTTTGTCGACACGGGCCAGATGCGCGACGGAATGTCGCGAGACCAGCGGAAACGGCTCGCGCTCAAGAGCAGAGACTTCCGGATCATTGCTGACCAATTGTATAAGCAAGGGCTAGATGGTGTGTTGCGACGGTGTGTGTACCCACATGAGCAGGAGGTCATCCTGGAAGAGGCCCACCAAGGAATCAGCGGTGGACACTTCGCAGGAGAAGTAACCGGACGGAAGGTACTCCAAGGAGGTCTGTGGTGGCCAACATTAATGGGGGATGCGCATAGGTTCGTCAAAAGATGCGATGTGTGCCAGAGGTTGGGCCAGCCATCAGGTCGGGACCGGATGCCGCATAATCCCATACTGGCCCTCGAACCGTTCATGAAGTGGGGGCTGGACTTTGTAGGTCCGTTTTCGCCGCCGGCGCGGAGGACAGGTAACCGGTATATCCTGGTGGCGACGGATTACTGTACCAAATGGCAGAGCACTGAAGGATAATTCGGCAAAGGCTGTGGCCAGATTCCTTTATGAAGCCATTATGACACGGTACGGATGTCCGGTTGAGCTCGTCACGGATCAAGGTGGGCATTTCCTTAATGCGGTGTTACGGGAACTGGTTACCCGGCACCTAATCATTCATAAGAAGTCCACAGTGTATTACCCTCAGGCAAACGGACAGGCGGAGTCCTCGAATAAGGTGTTGCTAGTCATTCTGAAAAAGCTGGTCAATGAAAATCGGACAGATTGGGATGAAAAACTTTACTCCGCATTATGGGCGTTCCGGACTTCCTATAAGGTTGCGACGGGGTTCACGCCATTCAAGTTGGTTTACGGAGTTGAAGCAGTGGTCCCCATGGAATTCCTAGTACCGAGTCTGCGGATTGCAGCGGCAGAGAAATTGGGCTGGGACGAGTCCGTAGACCGGAGGATTGAACAGCTGGATCGGCTGGGTGAGGAGCGGTTCAACAGTGCGTATCTTGCACAGGTAGTCGAGGACAGACGGAAGGTCTGGGTGGACCGTCATTCAAAGAAGAAGACCTTCAAACGGAGAGATGCCGTGATATTGTTTAACACTCGGATGGGTCCGCATCCGGGTAAGCTGAAGTTACGGTGGGGAGGTCCGTATTGGGTGGTGGAGCGTTATGGTGACGGCACGTTCCGATTAGGAACACTACAAGGGGAGTTGTTGCAGAAGCCGGTAAATGGATTTCGTCTCCGACCATATACAGGGCCCATGCCACCTTACCCATTTCCGGAGATACCACCTGTGAAGATCATTTCAAATGCATTTGTAGCCATTTCGGTGGAGAAACCGATGATGGGGGCTATTAGTACGCACGTGTGGTATCACTCACTTTATTCCGAGAAACGGTGGGAGCAAAGCTTCGTGTTGCGGAGCGAGGACGCCGCCATGCAATCTACTGAATCTTCGAAGTGGGGCTTTTATCAGGATGATGGGACACTTGATCGTTGCATGCAAACAAGCAGTTCACCAGGGCATCCAAAAGGCAATTTGGAAGCAAAAGGGGGCTTATTTCCAACTCTTTGTTTTCCAGAACTCTTCTCCCTCGCATCCCAGCTTCTCGCCGCTATGGTGGTCTTCCATCTGATCAATCCGTTACCTGTTGGGGATGAGGCTGTGCAGTCTTGGCTGACACGAGCTCGTCTGGTGGAGTTCGCGGGTTTGCCATGGGCTACGACACCAGTTCATCCATTGGCGCAAGATATCTTGACGCAGCTTGCACGCGGGCGCAAGGTCGTGGTGTATGGAAAGACTTTCACCTTGTGCAAGGAGCTGGTAGCGGCCCGGTTGCACTTGCCGGTGGATGGTCCATGCAAAGTCACGAAGCTTACCAGCAGTGCCATGGAGGCAGCTCTCGGCGCAGGTTGCAAGGGGGAGTACAACATGAAGAAGCTGGATGCTTCGCAGAAGACATGCTACAAGTTTATTGCGGAGGCACTCTGGCAGAAGGTGAAAGCAGAGCTACTGGGACAGGCCCAGTTTACCTATTTCCAGAGGGCGGAGCAAGGGAAACCGGTTCCCTGGGCGAAGCTGATGGCGGACAGAATTCTGGAGGTGGCCAAGAAGCTCTTGAAGCCAACGGCAACATCCCGGATGGGGCAAGTCTTATTTCTTTTGTTCGGACCAGATGCGGAACCGGTAGTCCCAGGGTCGTATGTGGAGGTGGAGGAGTCCACAGACGATGCTTCGGACAAGGAGTCCAAGGAGGTGGAACCAGCAAGATCAACAACGGAGGGAGCTCTGATGCCAAGGAACCAGGTGACTCCGGTAGTACCTGCGGTGGAGGTTACGGCGGTAGTACCTGCGGTGGTGGTTCCGGCAGAAGTTCCACAGGGCAGCCAGAGGAGTAGGCCCGCGGTCTCAGCAACATCGAGCCGCATGGCCAGTTTATTGAAAAGAAAGTTGGCTCTTGTGCCGGAAGGAGCAATGTTGAAGAAAACCCGCCCGGACGCTGAGGCCTTGCAAGGGGAAAGCTCAGTCCACACTCGGGAGGACAGTTCGGGGAGACAGGCATGTCAGGAGGAAACCCGTGTAGTCCCAAGGGGGAGTGGTGAGCTGCAGCTATCTCCGCCGGTGGAGACATATGATCTGGTCACGGCACGACGGTTGGCGGAGCGCTTGCTCCAATGTTTTCAGAAGGGGCAGCTGGAGGAGAATGAGGCGAGGTTGCGCCAGGAAAATGCCAGGCTGCTCGAACGCAATCAACAGCTGCAGGAGAAGTTGTTACAATTCCAACAGATGGATGCACGGCGACAGCAGGATATGGAGGAAGCAAGGACGGCGATTGTCGCCCAAACTCAAGAACACCTGCGGCTGACGGAACAATTGACGGAGAAGGCTACAACTGCGACCGCCAGGGTGCAGTTGTTGGAAGCGGAAGTGATGGGGTACAGGCAACCCTCTAGCTCTACACGCATGCTGGACGAGGCACTTTTGTTGGATTTATCGGAAGCCTTCGTCGCAGAGATGCAGGGTATTTTTCTTGATCATCAACGTCAATTGCGAGTAGAGCTGGAGCGGGCTTGCAGGCCTCTCGATCGACGGTTGGCCCGGAGGGATGAGGATGATCCGGCGGGAGGGGGCGCAGGAACAGCATTTTTACCACCAGTACCGGTGACGGAAACTGCAGCACAATTGGAGGGTGGAAGTTCTACATCGGCAAATACTCTCGGGAAGCAGACAGCGGCGGGACCGGTGGATTCTTCCGAAGGCTATGTCAAACGGATCGCCGAACTGGAAGAAGCCCTCCGACGAGCGAAGGCCAGAGGAAAAAGACCCGAGATCGCACAGGTTCTCGCAATGAAGCCACGACCCCAAGCGGACGCAGCAGCCGCTTTTGTGGTAGCTTTTCCGGAGCCAGCGGACGGGGAATCCTTTGACGCAAGGCACTTTTTGCAGCTGAAAGAACACGTCGCGGTGGTGCAACAGCAGTGTGACGATGCCAGATCTCAGCTGTTGGCACTCAAGCTCGCCCGGAAAGAAGAGCACCATCAACATGAAGTTGAGGTGAAGAGCCTCATGGCAGATCTGCTGAAGATCAGAGCTACTACGGCAGAACAATCAACAGGTGCCCAAACCAAGGAATTGGGGCGGGTAATGAAACGACTGGATGGTGTGGCGAAGAAAGCAGATCGCAGTATGCGGGTAACCGATCTCGAACTCGCTCTATCTGAGAAGACCCGACTGCATGAAGAGGAGCTACAACAGCTGCGGAGAACGAGTCATGTTGAGAGAGCAGCTATGTTGGTCGACCTGCGGACAGCATGCCGCTATATTCATCGGATGGCGGCAGTAGCTCAGCAGGCGGGGGTGGCGGCACCACCTTTCTATGGACAGCTCCAAATTTTTGTGGATGCCCGTGCTCTCAACCCGCAGCAGCTACCTTTACTTCGACCGGCGCAAGCGGCTCCGGCAGTACAAGTACCGGCGCCGGCGGCTCCAGCAGTTCCAGTGGCAGCAGCGGCGGCGGCGGACGATGACGGTGGCGACGTCGAGGATGAACCGTAGCGGAGAACCGGTGGGTTCGGATGCGGATCCGGAATCCGATTCACCGGGAGTGCCAAGTGTTAAGGGCAAAAGCAGCAACAGCAAAGAGGAACTAGGGGGGGAGTCCTTAGATCATTAGTCCTTAGATCATTATCATTAATACGTTGTATCTAGTTTATAGTGAGATATGAAAAGACGGAAGTTCTAGGACCAGGCGGAGAACTGAAGAGGCACGGCAACTATCACGGCAACCGTCACGGCAACCGTGAAGGAGTTATGTGTGCCGGTTAGATAAAAGAGAAGAGAGCGATCATTCAGGGGGCTCATTGATGAGGATCGGAGCAAGGATCAGTGCTATGTATCAGAGAGTACGGTGTTGTACTGCTCGGAGAAATGTAATACAGAGATTCTATTGCATCTATCTTATTGTTTTATCATGAATGATTCTGTCGATCACTGTTCTACTCTATGAATTTTCATACGCAGTTCTGAAGTACGATTACGCATGTAAATCTGTCGCAGTAGTGCGTTTCGAGTTAGTCTTCAGAGTAGAGAGGGCTAACAATCTTCTTTTTCATTCATTTATATATGTGTTTGAGTATTGTACATAATCGGGGTTAAGGCACAGCGACCTTTAACCCCCACAACCTCCCACTTAAAGGACAATGTGCCTTTAAGGGAGAACAACCAGTGGGCATACTATCCAATGCCCATCAATACATGACAATACTCAAACCGCTGACTAGGTAGTCTCTTCGTCAGCATATCTACAGGGTTATCATCTGTATGAACCTTGACAAGCTCTATGCACTTGTCCTCAAGTACCTCCCTGATGAAATGGTACTTGACCTCAATGAGTTTGGTCTTTGCAGGAAAGACCAGATTCCGTGCTAGCTGAATAGCACTCATGGAATCACTATGCAATGTCGGTACACCTGTATGAATCCCCAAATCTCCCACTAGCCGATCAAGCCATATAGCCTCCTTGCAACCCTCTGTGGCTGCAACATACTCAGCCTCTGTGGTAGACAAAGCAATGCACTTCTGTGCGCGAGACATCCACGACACTGCACCACCTGCAAAGGTGAACACATAACCAGAAGTGGATCTCCTACTATCCACATGCCCTGCATAGTCTGAATCTGTGTACCCAAGTACACGCATGTCTCCTTTACCAAAGCAAATGCACATCTCCTTGGTACCCTTCATGTACCTCATGATGCACTTAACTGCCTCCCAATGCCTCTTTCCTGGATTAGCCATATAGCGGCTAACAACTCCCACTGCAAATGCAATGTCTGGTCTAGTAGCTATCATAGCATACATAAGACTCCCAACTACTGATGCATAAGGAACCTTGGCCATCATGGCCTTTTCCTCATCTGATTTGGGACTATGTGTATGACTCAGTTTCACAGATGGAGGCAATGGAGTACTCACTGCCTTCCCCCCCTCCATATTGAAACGTTGCAATACTTTTGTAACATACTCTTTTTGTGAAAGCCAAAGGAGTTTCCTACTCCGATCACGCGTGATGCGCATACCAAGAATATGACCTGCAAATCCCAAATCCTTCATATCAAAGGCCTCATGCAACTTGGCCTTTAATGCATCTAGCTCATAAGTATTCTTGCTAGCCAATAGCATATCATCCACATATAGTGCCAGGATTATCAGGCTACTATCCTTAGCCCTTTTAGTGTAGAGGCAGTGATCAATTGCACTCCTTCTAAAACCCTGGGACCAAATGAAAGCATCAAACTTCTGATACCATTCTCTAGGTGCTTGCTTAAGACCATAGAGACTCTTCTTCAGCTTGCAAACTAAATGCTCTTTGCCCTTTTCTTCAAAGCCTTCCGGCTGCACCATGTAAATTTCCTCATGTAAATCCCCATGCAAGAAAGCTGTCTTGACATCCATCTGCATAAGCTCCATATCCTCTACTGCCACTAGTCCAAGCATGCATCTAAGTGTGGTCATCTTCACAACTAGAGAGAATATCTCATCAAAGTCCACACCCTTCTCTTGCTTGAACCCTTTCGCAACCAAACGGGCCTTGTACCTAGGCACATCATCACCTGTGACCTTCATTTTGTAGACCCATTTACATGGCAATGCTTTCTTTCCATGTGGCAAAGAAACCAAGTCCCAAGTCTTATTCTTCATAAGTGAACTCATCTCTGATTGCATAGCATACTCCCACTTGCGTTGATCCTCACGCATCATAGCCTCTCTATAGCAAGAAGGCTCTCCACAATCAGTAAGCATCACATAGTCTACCCCTGGAACAAACCTATCAGGCGGTCTAGACACTCTAGATGATCTTCTCAAGGGCATTTCAGCTTGTTGTCCCACTTGCATATTAGCCACATTCGGCTCATCATTTCCACCAATAGATGATCCATCATCTACCCTTGATTGTATACCTGTGGGAGTACTTGGTGGTACCATTTCTTGCACATTTGGTGCATGGACAGCTTGCTATCTATCAACATAGGCAGGTGGATTCACATTCTGGAAAGTGATTCTCCTCATTTCCACATCCCTCATGGGTGCCTTATGCATCTTCTTCTCATTGAAGACCACATCATGGCCGCGTATGATCTTCTTTGCTTCTGGATCCCAGAGACGATAGCCCATCTCTCCACTTTCACCATAACCTAGAAAGATGCATTTCCTGGACTTAGGATCTAGCTTCTTTCGAAGCTCTTTTGGCACATGTGCATATGCCTCACACCCAAATATATGCAAATGAGAGTAAGAGGGCTTCTTTCCACTCCATGCCTCTTCAGGAATACCACCATCCAAACTCTTACTAGGTGATCTATTGATCACATGCACTGCAGTCTTCATTGCCTCAGCCCAAAAACCACCAGAAAGACTTGCATTGGAAAGCATGCATTGCAACCTTTCTTGAATGGTACGGTTCATCTTTTTTGCAACTGGATTTTTCTCTAGAGTACGAGGGGATGTAAGCTCCCTCTTAATCCCACGTGTATCACAGAAATGCTGAAAGTCATGAGAGAGATACTCTCCACCATTATCAGTCCGTAGGCATTTAAGCGTTCTACCTGACTGATTCTCAACCAAGGCCAGCCATTTCTGAAATACCTAGAACACATCACTCTTCCGAGCTATAGCATAAGCCCACACTTTCCTAGTTGCATCATCAATGAATGTCACATAGTATTCAGCCCCGCCTAATGACCGTGTAGACATGGGACCACATACGTCTGAATGCACCAAATCAAGCATTTTAAACTCTTTCTTTCCCCTTCTTTTATGGGCTGATTTAGTTTGCTTCCCATAGAGACAGTGCTCACAAAATTCAAAATCAGAGAAACTCAAATGCGGTACATAACCCAAACGGCATAAGAGTTTCATTCCATTCTGGCTCATGTGCCCCAACCTGCAATGCCACAAAGAAGTGCTTGGCTGCTCGGTTATTGCATTAACATGATCAAATACCCCTGATACATGTAAGGGATACAAAGTCCCACACTTGGCACCCCTAGCCAAAAGCATAGAGCCCTTTTGAATTTTCCAACTTTGAAAGCCAAAAGTGGTGTGAAAACCAGCATCATCTAGCTGACCCACTGAAATAAGACTCTTGGTCAACTTAGGCACATGTCTCACATGTTTCAAAACAAATGCAGACCCATTTGCAAAAGAAAACTTTATGTCACCTGCTCCCACTATGTCACATGCATAGTCATTTCCAAGATGCACACAACCTGTCTTTCCACTATCATAAGTGGAGAACCATTCCCTATGGGGAGTAACATGGAATGAAGCACCAGAATCCAAAATCCAATCCTGGGAATATGCATCATCTGAAGTGGTAAGCAACTCTGCAGATAAACTAGACATAAAGAGAACATCATTGTCACTATCATGTGTGACTGCATTGATCTCCTCGATCTTCACTTTTCCTTTGTCCTCCCTTGGACTCTCTTCCTTTTGATTTGCACCCCAATTTGCATTCTTTTTCTTATCCTTTTGCTCTCTTTTCAGCTTGTAGCAATCCTTTTTCATATGGCCCTTCAAATGAAACAAAATCCCAAATGCTAGTCCCTGCAAGAGAGAATCACACCAAATACCAGGTGCACCCAAATGTGTATGCCACAATAGAGTGAAATATCACCAAAACTCAAAGCTCAAAGCATCAAAAGATGCATCTGACTCATGTGCATATACTATGCATCCATATGAGCAAATTTGGCCCAAAATAAAATGCCAATAAGTGCCAAATGACTCAAGCATAAACACCATCCACTGGCATATGCATCAATTATATCTCATCCAAGAGAGCATAGCACTATCAGTGCATCACCAACAATGTGTCAAAGCTGTCCCTCAGCATAAAATAGCATCCATGTGCAAAGCATCCATAAAAAATAGCATCCCACAAGGCAATTTGGGCCTATCAGCGCATCCAACAAGGACCGCAATGCATCCAAATGGCCTATAAATCATCCACTACAACCCAATGCATACCACGAATGAGCACACACTGCTCAAACTGCAACCAGAGTAATCTGCATAAGGTATGCTCAAGAAATCATAGTCCCACAGTAATGAGCGCTACTGAAAATAGAACTTGAGATGCCTCAAAACATGGGCGCCATTGCATAATCGGAATCAGCAAGAAAATCTGCAAATATATCTCTTCTGCCAGAACTCCAAAATCCCAACCGATGAGTGAGAAATGGGAGTCAACACTTATCCACTGCCATGTGGCATAAATCTAAGGTTTCAAAACCTTAGAATGAAAAAATGCATAACAGAGAGACGAAATCGAATACACAGAGATCTATAACTCTGAAAATCCTCCACCGAATTGCGTAAGAACTGACAGGTAGGGCTTTTTGGGCATTCGGAATGCAATGGGACAGACGGTTTTGGAAACCGTGGTCTCAATCACTGGGTCCAACACACGGACTGAAAAACGTTTTTTGAAACAGAGCTATCTGTAAACTCCACCGGAGTGCGAATGATGAGCAACATAGAAGTTTTAAAACCTCCTGAGTCCACCGAAACTGACAGATCTGCAAATGGTTGCTCCAAACTTGAGTTCCAACACCCGGGTAAAAAACGCAGCAACTGACACAGTGAGTCAGAAATCCAATGAAATGATCCCAGATTCAAGAATGAAGGTGTTTCCAAGCTCCTGAAGTAATGTGGACACCAAAAGCAAGCAATAGTTGCCTCTACAAGTCAATACGGAGTCTCTGTCATCGAACGGAACAGGGAAAAGCTTAAAAAACGACTTTTTCTTTGAAAGCTCTTAACAGGCTCTCAAAACCACTTCGCAAAGCCAAAGTGACTTTTCCAAAGGTTTCTCCAAGGTCTCTGCACACTCGGATGCAAGTAAAGTCACCCACAAAGCTTCCCATAGAGCTTCTCCTTCCTCCCACAGAGCTGCTGAGCTTCCAAGCATTCACGCACGCTCAGCTAGATCACCCGGGCTTTGATACCAGTTGAGAGTGCTCTCAACGGAAGTAAGAACGGAAGAAGGAGAGAGAGAGACAGAGAGCCACACACGTTTTGCTGGGTGCAGAACCACCCTAATCTTCTTTTTCATTCATTTATATATGTGTTTGAGTATTGTACATAATCGGGGTTAAGGCACAGTGACCTTTAACCCCCACAATGGGAGGGGAAAAGGAATTAGAAGTGGAGGGAAGGAAGAGGGAGACTATGACACAAGGGGAAAAGGAGAGGGGGAAGAGAAGCATGTACATGATAGGAGGAGGAATGTAGAGATGGAGACATCAAGGGAAGAGAACCATACTTTATTTGAAAGAAAGGATGAGAGGGAAATATCAAAATACTAGCTAGGTGGCTTTACAAGAATGAGCATGTCCCATCAAGGAATAGCCCCCTCCTTTTATAGCCAAAAGAGGGGGTCTCTCCCAATTAATGTATCCTCCCACATGCATGGTGTGTGTCGAAAAGTCTCCCATGTGGGCTAGGTGGTTACGCACTCTCAATTGTGTGCGACAACCCTTTGCCTCAATTTTCCACATAAATCAAGCCCCATATCTCAAGTCTATGATATTCCCTTGGTCTCTTCTCAATATGTTCAAATCTCTAGGAGGACAAGTGGAGGGTTGGCACAAGGAATCTTGCCACCTCATCCTACTTTCCCCATTATTTAACTTGCTCTCTTGGACCTTCTATACCTCCCCCACATGGGCCTATCCCATATGGAGGGAATAACTCAATATAATATCCATCTCCACCTATTTTATATTACTTCTCCCATGGACTTTGAGCCATATCTCACTAAATGCAGCCTAGGTGGAGGGGTGGCACATGGAGGAGCCATGCCACCTTACATTTTATAATATTACTATCATGGATTATGTACAACACACCTTATGGGTCCTCTTACATGGAAGGGTGGCACATGGTCATGCCCTGCCACCTCAACCTTGGGTCCTATGCACACCATATTTTATTATACTATTGCCACATATACAAACACACACACATATTAATGCCTTTTTCCTTAGATAATTTTATCCATAACAGTTTCCCCCCCTAGGCAAGGAATGCATAGCATTTCCATGCCTAGGTCCATCACGCACAAAGAAAGGCTTGAGGTAACGCTTGTTGATCACCTTCTTGCCATATGGTTCATGCAGCTCCTGAACTTGTACAGACCCATTGCTACATTCCTTGATGACTTTGTATGGACCAGTCCACAGTAGCAGAAACTTCTTATCCATTTGGTGGTCCAATCTGTTATCAAAGCATAGCACAACATCCCCCTCAGCAAAGTGTTTTTCCCATCCCTTGCGAATCTTAGCATCCAAGCGGGCCTTTTGTCGATTCTTTTGGATCTCTGTTTGGTGTAGTGCAAGGCGTCAGGTTTCATCTAACTTCTCAAGTTTTACCAATCTAGCCTCTACATGTTCATCTTCTGTCATCCTCTATTCCTGTGCCAATCTCAAGGCTGGAATCTCTATCTCTAGTGGTAAAACTGCCTCAGTACCATACACCAACTCAAAAGGAGTCTGACCTGTAGATGTTTTATGAGTGATGTTGTAAGCCCACACGGCTTCAGTGACCTTCTGATCCCATTGGCTCCTATTCCTTGTGGCCATTTTTCCCATGGTTTTACAAAGGAGGCCATTGGTCCGCTTTGTTTGACCCATGGATGCTAGAAGTGTGATGATCAATACCCATGCGATCCATGAGTAACTCCACTGCTTCATTTAAGAATGGACTCCCATGGTCAGAGACAATCTCCATGGGTGTCCCAAACCTTGTGCAGATACGTTCAAATATGAAATTTGAAACTTCCCTACCATTTGCAGCGGGGAGGGCGATAGCTTCAGCCCACTTAGTGACATACTGAGTGGCTACCAAAAGATACTTCTTTTTGCAGGCAATCATGGGCAAGGGCCCAACAAAATCTATTCCCCACTTCTAAAACGGATAGATGGACATCACTGGGTGATGTTGCCCAGGACGCAAATCCTTCCTACCAAAGAATTGGCATGGTTCACAGGTTTTGCAATACAAAGTGACATCCTTGAACAAGGTCGGCCAATAGTATCCAGCATGTAAAATCTTCTTAGCTGTATAGTCACTGGCATAGTGGCCTCCACAAAATCCACATGATAATGTTTCAATACCTTAGGCACTTCATCTGCATCAATGGCCCATCTTAGTACCCCATCCATGCCTTGACGGTACAACACCACATCAAGGAGGGTGTAGCGCCTACTATCTTTGCGGATCTTCTTTCTCTCATAGTTAGTACTTTCTGAAGGAAAGGAGAAAGCAGTTAGAAACTTGTAGATACCACCATACCATGGATCCCCAACTTCTATGGCTGCTACAAGGGTTACATCAAGGCACTCCTCTAAATCAATCAAAGCATTCTTCAAGTTGGAAGAACCCCCTTTTACAATTTTGAAAGAAAAATCATATTCTTGTAGAACTGCCAACCATTTGGCCAACCGGCCCATGGGATTTGGTGATTGAAGAACCTGCTTTGCAAGACTAGTGCCAGTGAGTATAAAGAAGGACTTTCAGCCACATAATGCTTAAATTTCTCAATGCAAAACACCAAAGACAAGGCATGCTTGTCAGCCTCTAAATAGCATCGCTCAGTGTCGAGCAATTGTCGAGAAGCAAATCGAACGGGATACATGAACCGATCCTCCCCTTGCTGGAGAAGAATACCTGCCAGAGTGTGCTCACTAAACCCAGGATTGATATACAAAGTCTTTGACTAGTCTGGATTGCGTAGAATGGGTTTTGAAGCCAGAGCATTCTTGATTTGTGCAAACCCATGATCACAATCCTCATCCCAAGAGAAATCAACCCCGTCTTTTAATAGCATAGTCATGGGTCGTGTCAAAGTAGCATATTGATCAATGAAGCGGCGATAGTATCCTGCTAGATTGACAAATGAGCGTACCTGACGTTTGGTTGTAGGTGGGGAGAGCTTGAGGATGGATTCTACCTTCTCGAGGTCAGGCTTGACACCCTTGGATGAGACAATATGTCCCAATAACCTCCCTTGAGTGGCTCCAATGGTGCATTTCTCAGGGTTGAGACTGCCATTTGCATCATTGACCCTTTGGAAGGCCAATCTAACCTTCATGACATGCTCCTTACATGACGAGAATATACAAAAATCATCTAAAATCACCTCCAAGAAATCCCCCAAATAAGGAGCAAACACCATTTGCATAAATCTTTGATGAAAGGTAGCAGGAGCATTGGTGAGGCCAAATGGCATTACTTTGAATGCAAATGTCCCCCAGGGTGTGGCAAATGTGGTTTTAAGCACATCTTCTTCGGCAATTCTGATTTGATAAAACCCAGAGTAACCATCACAGAAAGTATACATCTCATGACCACTTACCTTCTCAAGAATGAGGTCTTGAAAGGGCAGAGGATGATGATCCCTCTTGGTGGCAGCATTGAGTTTCTTATAGTCGATGCAGACCCCCACTTGTTGTTTTTCTTTGGGGTGACTACCACTAGTGAAACCCATTCAATATTGTGAACTCGAACAATAAACCCAGCCTCTACAAGCTTCTGTAACTCTGAGTGCAAAGCATCAGTCTGCAGGGGCCCTAATCTCCGATACTTTTGAGCCACAGGCTTCGCATCAGGCTTCAACTCTATCTTGTGCTCTATGTAAAGAAAGAGGGAGAGAGATAGGAGACTCAAGTTCCAGCTTTCTTCACAACACACAAAAGAGAGAGGACACAAGGTTGGAGGGTGAAGCCTTTCTTCACCTTTGCACACAACAACAATACAATAGAAGAGGGAAATACCCTATATGTCAAAACCTAGAATACGTGGTTCATATGTGAACCCAAACCAAAAACATACGTGGTAGTCTAACTACACCACGAGTACAACTAACATAGGCGGTGACATAAATGATAGTCATCCAGGAGATATGTCGGGGATAGAGCTTGATATCTCAACACTCCCCCTCAAGCTCAAATCCATCTCACGTACACCAAGCAAGCTCCTAAATCTGCGAAGCTTCTCGGTACCCAATGCCTTCGTAAAGATATCAGCCACCTGCTCCTCAGTGCTGACATAGACAAGATCAATCTCACCAGCTAGAACCTTCTCTCTCACAAAGTGATAATGCACCTCAATGTGCTTCGTTCTAGCATGATAAACTGGGTTATTAGCAAGCATGATGCTGCTAATGTTGTCACAATGAATGACAACTGCTGCATGAACTGACTGTCCCATATCTGCAAGTAGCTTCCGTAACCAAGCTACCTCACATGCAGCCATTGCTGCACCCCTATACTCAGCCTCTGTGCTCGACAAGGCAATTGTTGGCTGCTTCTTGCTGCTCCAACTGATGGCACCACTCCCAAGGGAAAACATAAAACCACTAGTAGATCTCCTGTCTGAGACACTACCAGCCCAGTCAGCATCTGTGTATCCATGTACCTGTAATGCACACCCAGCTTCATAAAACAGTCCATAATGCAATGTGGACTTCACATACCGCAGTATGCGCCTAGCCGCATCCAAATGTGGCTTCCTCGGTGCCTGCATAAATTGACTCACCAGCCCCACAGCATAGCTCAAGTCTGGTCGGGTTATAGTCATGTAAATCAAGCTACCTACTATGCGCCTGTACATAGTAATATCTTCAAGAAGCTCACCTGACTCTGCATTGAGCTTCACATTCTGCTCCAATGGAACAGAGATAGGCTTACAGCCTGTCATCCCATATTTGGACAGCATGTCCAAACCGTATTGCCTTTGCAACAGCCATATCCCACTCGGGGATCTAATAACCTCAATGCCCAAGAAGTAACGCAGCTCTCCCAAATCCTTCATCTCAAATTTCTGCTTCAACAGCAGCTTCACTTCATTAATGTCTGCATCACTATCACCTGTAATAATCAAGTCATCAACATAGATGACTATAAGCACAATCCCTCTGTTTGTCCTTTTCACATAAAGTGAAAAATCTGAATTGGAAATCTGAAATCCAATAGTGACAAGATATTGCCCTATCTTGTCTGACCATGCCCTCGGCGCCTGTTTTAAGCCATACAAGGCTTTGCGCAACTTGCATACAAAATCGGGGTGTGCTTTATCCTCATAACCTTCTGGCTGCATCATATAAACCTCTTCCTGCAAGTCACCATGCAAGAAGGCATTTTTCACATCCATCTGATGCAAAGACCATCCCTTTGCAGCAGCCATAGCAATTACTGCTCTCACGGTTGCCATCCTTGCAACTGGGCTGAAAGTTTCCTCATAGTCAATTCCATATGTCTGTGCAAAACCTTTGGCAACCAATCTTGCCTTGTACCTGCTAACAGACCCATCAGCATTGTGCTTTACTTTGTAAACCCACTTGCAGCCAATAGCCTTCTTATCATGAGGCAAAGGCATCAAATCCCAAGTGTGGTTTGCATCCAAGGCAGCCATCTCTTCATCCATAGCTTCTTCCCAATTTTTATGCCCTGCTGCATCCTCAAAACATGTGGGCTCTGGCTCCTCTAGAACCTTGACCATATAAGCATAGTGATGTGCTGTATACCCATCATATCTCAGCCTGTCAACTGGATACTTAATACGAGTGGACCTCCGTACAACTAGATCAGTTGCAGGAGTCTTTAAATCATGCCTGCTTTTCCTTGCACCAGGTGTAACAACAGAAGGAATCCCAAGTTCCTCATCAAGGCTCATTTCAGAGCCACTTGACTCTCCATCAACATGAGAGCTACCAGCAGACACATCAAACACTGGAGCATGGTCCACTTTTTCTTTTCCCTTATGTGATACCTGCACAACACTATCAGGACTGCCATGTGACGATTCACTAGATCTCAATCTCCCTGTCCATGCATTAGATCCACTAGTAGTGGACTCTCTGGGTCCACTCAAAGCTTGAGATTGCTGCTCTGCATTTATTGCAGCATTCCCATTTCCTGCATCTGCATCTCCTACCATAACAGTTGGTGCATACCAACTGCTCATTTCATCAAAAACAACATCTCTGCTCACTTGCATTTTGCGGGTGGAAGGGTTATAACAGCGATACCCTTTCTGGTGCTGAGCATATCCAATAAAGATGCATTTTTCTGCCTTTGGATCCAGCTTTGTTCTCTTCTCATCAGGAACATGAACATAAGCTATGCAACCAAATACCTTCAAGTGAGAAATATCTGGTTTTTGGCCTGTATACATTTCTTCAGGCGTCATGCCATGGACAGCTGCAGTGGGGGTTCTGTTCATAATATAAACAGCAGTTGCTACTGCTTCAGCCCAAAAATAATCAGGCATGTTTTTCTCATTTAGGATTGCCCGTCCTACTTCTGCAATATGCCTGTTCTTCCTTTCTGCAACCCCATTCTGCTGAGGGGTAGACCTGCATGAGTACTTCCTTTGAATTCCCTGTTCTTTCAGATATTCACAAAATTCTTCTGAAAAGTACTCTCCCCCTCCATCAGATCTTAGCACTTTAATATGCACACCTTTCTCTTTTTCAACCATGGCCTTAAAAGCCTTGAAATGGCTGAACACTTCACTTTTGTGCTTCATAAAATAAATCCACACCTTCCTAGTGTAGTCATCAATAAACGTCACATAATAATGGCATCCACCAATAGAAGCAGCTTTGGTTGTCCAAACATCTGAATGGATCACTTCCAAAGGTCTTCTGCTCACCTTAGCATTTTTGGGAAATGCATGTCTGGCCTGCTTACCCATTTGGCATGCTTCACATACCTTTTGCATTCCCTCAACTCTGAATTTAGGCAAACCTGCAACAATGTTTTTCGTTTGCATAGATTTCAGCCTTTGTATATTCACGTGCCCAATGCGCTTGTGCCATATCTCAATATTTGCAATGACACCTCTCCCATGCGCAAACATAGCAGCTTTCACCTCAGGCATATCAACATCCAAGGTGAACATTCTGCCATTTTTGTTGCCTTTCGCAACCAAGCGGCACTTATTTTTCAAGTCCTCAACGAAGCATCCATCAGGGTTAAATCTAACCTGCAGACCTTGCTCAACCATCTGGCCAACTGAAACCAGGTTCTTAGTGATTTTTGGAACATGAAGTACATCTGCCAAGTACTTTGTTTTGCCATCCTGCATAGCCAATGGCACTTTACCAACCTGCGTAATTGGGTGCGCAGTATCATCACCTGTTTCAACATAACCTGGCTTATCCAAATTTCTAACATCATGAAACCACTCACCATGACTGGTCATGTGGTTAGAGGCACCTGAATCAACATACCAAACATCATTGCAAGCTGCAACATCTCCTGACATGGAGTTTACCATATGCTGCATCACAAAAAGGTGCTCATTTCTGTCGTCACCATGCCCACTTGATGATGCATAGTTGCTTTGCTGCAACTTTCCACTTTTGATGTCATTCTGCTTTTTATAGCATGTATTCTCCTTGTGTCCAGGCTTTCCACAATAATAGCATTCTATGCTGCTATTTACTTGCTGGTTCCTTTGCCATGAACCACGGCCTCTTTGGCTCCCCCTGCCTCTAGAACTACCACGTCCTCCTCCATAGGACTGGTTTTCCTGTTGTTGCTGTTGGTTCTGATTTCCTGCACGGCCACCAGAACGGCCTCTTCCTCTACCCCTGCCTCTACCTGTATTCGAGTAGAAAGCAGTCTCTTGAGAAGTCGAGGTGGCTGAACCACCATTCCTTTGCTCTTCACTCAGCAAGAGAGCAATAAGTTCCTGAAAATCAGGAAATGTTTCACGGACTCCAATGGATGTCCGAAATTGTGCATAATCTTTCCCAAGACCATTCAAGGTCACGGACACTAAGTCCTCATCATCAACAGGTGCTCCAATGGAGGCAAGAGAATCTGCAAGGCCTTTCACCTTCAAGGAATACTCATTTATATTCAGATTTTTCCTTTGCACATTGTGCAACTCCTGCTTTAGCTGCATCTTTCGTGCTTTGGTATTTGTGCTATACAGCTTCACCAATGTATCCCATGCCTCCTTAGGCGTCTCTAGATCCTGTATATGCACAATCATAGAATCTGAAATGCTAACGGACAGCCAATACAGGCATTTTCTGGCTTTTTCATGCCATTCTTTAAAGGCCTTCAATTCAGCAGGAGTGGGAGCAGCACCCAAAACTGGTTCTGCAGTTTCACCACTGATGTAATCCCAAACTCCCTTTCCCATAAAGAAGTTTGTCATCCTGAACTTCCATGCTTGGAAGTTGTTCTTGTCAAGCTTCTCACTGACAATGGTAGACAGATTCTCAGACATTTTACAAATCACGAATTGCAACAGCAACCTGTAAACACAGCAAATGCCTCAGAAGGGCAAATAGCAAAACTTCTGCAAAGAGCCTCACAGGGGCAGATCTGCAACACTGACGAAAGTGGTATTTCACCACACAGTTACTTCCTTGTGACGATTTTGCATCAACAGGCAACAGGCATGAATCTGCAACTCCCAATATCTCTGCACATAGGCACACGATGCAATTTCTGTGGCACCTTTCCACCGACTAGCCGCGCGGTGGTCGCACAGCAAAAACAGGGCCTTTTTCTGAGTGCCTGCGAAGAACTTCTGCCTTCAAAACGGGCCCCGAAACGGCCTCAAATCAAAAAAATAAAGTCACCAAGGGCTTTGCCCTCCCCCGCAGCATATACGGCGCTCTCGCCGCACCGCGAAGGGCCTCTCAATCTGAAGCAGTGCACTCCTGCACTTCTGGCTGTGCTACCTGCAAAGATTTGCTCCCAAACTCGAAGTAGGAAAGCAACACTGGTCCTCTTACCAGGACACCACAAACTTGGCTTTCTTTCTTGAGCTCCTTACACGAACAAGGCTCTGATACCATGTAAAGAATAAGGGAGAGAGATAGGAGACTCAAGTTCAGCTTTCTTCACAACACACAAAAGAGAGAGGACACAAGGTTGGAGGGTGAAGCCTTTCTTCACTTTTGCACACAACAACAATACAATAGAAGAGGGAAATACCCTATATGTCAAAACCTAGAATACGTGGTTCATATGTGAACCCAAACCAAAAACATACGTGGTAGTCTAACTACACCACAAGTACAACTAACATAGGCGGTGACATAAATGATAGTCATCCAGGAGATATGTCGGGGATAGAGCTTGATATCTCAACACTCTATGGCAGTCATATCTCTATAGAGCTTGAGGCAGGGGGAGCCAAAGAGGCCGTGGTTCATGGCAAAGGAACCAGCAAGTAAATAGCAGCACAGAATGCTATTATTGTGGAAAGCCTGGACACAAGGAGAATACATGCTATAAAAAACAGAATGACATCAAAAGTGGGAAGTTGCAGCAAAGCAACTATGCATCATCAAGTGGGCATGGTGACGACAGAAATGAGCACCTTTTTGTGATGCAGCATATGGTTAACTCCATGTCAGGAGATGCTGCAGCTTGCAATGATGTTTGGTATGTTGATTCAGGTGCCTCTAACCACATGACCAGTCATGGTGAGTGGTTTCATGATGTCAGAAATTTGGATAAGCCAGGTTATGTTGAAACAGGTGATGATACTGCGCACCCAATTACGCAGGTTGGTAAAGTGCCATTGGCTATGCAGGATGGCAAAACAAAGTACTTGGCAGATGTACTTCATGTTCCAAAAATCACTAAGAACCTGGTTTCAGTTGGCCAGATGGTTGAGCAAGGTCTGCAGGTTAGATTTAACCCTGATGGATGCTTCGTTGAGGACTTGAAAAGTAAGTGCCGCTTGGTTGCGAAAGGCAACAAAAATGGCAGAATGTTCACCTTGGATGTTGATATGCCTGAGGTGAAAGCTGCTATGTTTGCGCATGGGAGAGGTGTCATTGCAAATATTGAGATATGGCACAAGCGCATTGGGCACGTGAATATACAAAGGCTGAAATCTATGCAAACGAAAAACATTGTTGCAGGTTTGCCTAAATTCAGAGTTGAGGGAATGCAAAAGGTATGTGAAGCATGCCAAATGGGTAAGCAGGCCAGACATGCATTTCCCAAAAATGCTAAGGTGAGCAGAAGACCTTTGGAAGTGATCCATTCAGATGTTTGGACAACCAAAGCTGCTTCTATTGGTGGATGCCATTATTATGTGACGTTTATTGATGACTACACTAGGAAGGTGTGGATTTATTTTATGAAGCACAAAAGTGAAGTGTTCAGCCATTTCAAGGCTTTTAAGGCCATGGTTGAAAAAGAGAAAGGTGTGCATATTAAAGTGCTAAGATCTGATGGAGGGGGAGAGTACTTTTCAGAAGAATTTTGTGAATATCTGAAAGAACAGGGAATTCAAAGGAAGTACTCATGCAGGTCTACCCCTCAGCAGAATGGGGTTGCAGAAAGGAAGAACAGGCATATTGCAGAAGTAGGACGGGCGATCCTAAATGAGAAAAACATGCCTGATTATTTTTGGGCTGAAGCAGTAGCAACTGCTATTTATATTATGAACAGAACCCCCACTGCAGCTGTCCATGGCATGATGCCTGAAGAAATGTATACAGGCCAAAAACCAGATATTTCTCACTTGAAGGTATTTGGTTGCATAGCTTATGTTCATGTTCCTGATGAGAAGAGAACAAAGCTGGATCCAAAGGCAGAAAAATGCATCTTTATTGGATATGCTCAGCACCAGAAAGGGTATCGCTGTTATAACCCTTCCACCCGCAAAATGCAAGTGAGCAGAGATGTTGTTTTTGATGAAATGAGCAGCTGGTATGCACCAACTGTTATGGTAGGAGATGCAGATGCAGGAAATGGGAATGCTGCAATAAATGCAGAGCAGCAATCTCAAGCCTTGAGTGGACCCAGAGAGTCCTCTACTAGTGGATCTAATGCATGGACAGGGAGATTGAGATCTAGTGAATCGTCACATGGCAGTCCTGATAGTGTTGTGCAGGTATCACATAAGGGAAAAGAAAAAGTGGACCATGCTCCAGTATTTGATGTGTCTGCTGGTAGCTCTCATGTTGATGGAGAGTCAAGCGGCTCTGAAATGAGCCTTGATGAGGAACTTGGGATTCCTTCTGTTGTTACACCTGGTGCAAGGAAAAGCAGGAATGATTTAAAGACGCCTGCAACTGATCCAGTTGTACGGAGGTCCACTCGTATTAAGTATCCAGTTGACAGGCTGAGATATGATGGGTATACAGCACATCACTATGCTTATATGGTCAAGGTTCTAGAGGAGCCAGAGCCCACATGTTTTGAGGATGCAGTAGGGCATAAAAATTGGGAAGCAGCTATGGATGAAGAGATGGCTGCCTTGGATGCAAACCACACTTGGGATTTGATGCCTTTGCCTCATGATAAGAAGGCTATTGGCTGCAAGTGGGTTTACAAAGTAAAGCACAATGCTGATGGGTCTGTTAGCAGGTACAAGGCAAGATTGGTTGCCAAAGGTTTTGCACAGACATATGGAATTGACTATGAGGAAACTTTCAGCCCAGTTGCAAGGATGGCAACCGTGAGAGCAGTAATTGCTATGGCTGCTGCAAAGGGATGGTCTTTGCATCAGATGGATGTGAAAAATGCCTTCTTGCATGGTGACTTGCAGGAAGAGGTTTATATGATGCAGCCAGAAGGTTATGAGGATAATGCACACCCCGATTTTGTATGCAGGTTGCGCAAAGCCTTGTATGGCTTAAAACAGGCGCCGAGGGCATGGTCAGACAAGATAGGGCAATATCTTGTCACTATTGGATTTCAGATTTCCAATTCAGATTTTTCACTTTATGTGAAAAGAACAAACAGAGGGATTGTGCTTATAGTCATCTATGTTGATGACTTGATTATTACAGGTGATAGTGATGCAGACATTAATGAAGTGAAGCTGCTGTTGAAGCAGAAATTTGAGATGAAGGATTTGGGAGAGCTGCGTTACTTCTTGGGCATTGAGGTTATTAGATCCCCGAGTGGGATATGGCTGTTGCAAAGGCAATACGGTTTGGACATGCTGTCCAAATATGGGATGACAGGCTGTAAGCCTATTTCTGTTCCATTGGAGCAGAATGTGAAGCTCAATGCAGAAACAGGTGAGCTTCTTGAAGATATTACTATGTACAGGCGCATAGTAGGTAGCTTGATTTACATGACTATAACCAGACCAGATTTGAGCTATGCTGTGGGGCTGGTGAGTCAGTTTATGCAGGCACCGAGGAAGCCACATTTGGATGCGGCTAGGCGCATACTGCGGTATGTGAAGTCCACATTGCATTATGGACTGTTTTATGAAGCTGGGTGTGCATTACAGGTACATGGATACACAGATGCTGACTGGGCTGGTAGTGTCTCAGACAGGAGATCTACTAGTGGTTTTATGTTTTCCCTTGGGAGTGGTGCCATCAGTTGGAGCAGCAAGAAGCAGCCAACAGTTGCCTTGTCGAGCACAGAGGCTGAGTACAGGGGTGCAGCAATGGCTGCATGTGAGGTAGCTTGGTTGCGGAAGCTACTTGCAGATATGGGACAGTCAGTTCATGCAGCAGTTGTCATTCATTGTGACAACATTAGCAGCATCATGCTTGCTAATAACCCAGTTTATCATGCTAGAACGAAGCACATTGAGGTGCATTATCACTTTGTGAGAGAGAAGGTTCTAGCTGGTGAGATTGATCTTGTCTATGTCAGCACTGAGGAGCAGGGGGCTGATATCTTTACGAAGGCATTGGGTACCGAGAAGCTTCGCAGATTTAGGAGCTTGCTTGGTGTACGTGAGATGGATTTGAGCTTGAGGGGGAGTGTTGAGATATCAAGCTCTATCCCCGACATATCTCCTGGATGACTATCATTTATGTCACCGCCTATGTTAGTTGTACTTGTGGTGTAGTTAGACTACCACGTATGTTTTTGGTTTGGGTTCACATATGAACCACGTATTCTAGGTTTTGACATATAGGGTATTTCCCTCTTCTATTGTATTGTTGTTGTGTGCAAAAGTGAAGAAAGGCTTCACCCTCCAACCTTGTGTCCTCTCTCTTTTGTGTGTTGTGAAGAAAGCTGAACTTGAGTCTCCTATCTCTCTCCCTTATTCTTTACATGCACCGGGATCTTCTCCTTGGAAGCACCAAAAGACATGTGTCCTATCTTCCAATAGCTGACTGCATCAGTCTTTCTCAACCATGGTCTCCCGAGTATGGCTGGGTAACTTCTGCCTGTATCTTCAATGTCCACTACATAGAAATTGATAGTGATGGTCAACCCATTGACAGTGATGGGCAAATCCTCAATGACTCTCAGGGTGGCGAGTCGTCGACCATCTGCTACATTGATTCGAGTGGAGGAATGCCTTGTACATTTCAAATTCAATTTCTTCATGATTCGAGGCACCATGATATTACATGCAGCTCCCCCATCAAAACACACATTTTTGACACGGTAATTATCTATGATGACATCTACTGTATGTGGGTGCCGATCAGTTTCTTCAGAGATAGAAGATACCTCTCGTACCTTTCCCTTTTTCTTGCTCTTCCTTGTTGAGAGACCTTGCTATAGCTCACGTCTCACCTTAGGTCTTAATGCTATTAGTTGAGAGAGTGTGATGCTCAAAGATCAATGAGCAAGGTCTTGAATGACCGAATAGTCCTCTTGCCCTGAGCCGATGGGAAAATCCAAGGGTGACCACTTACTCCTGCGAGATCTTTTAGTCTTCTCTATTGGTGGGTCTACCATCTCAGCATCTGAGGGCTCTGAGAAGGACACCTTCTTCTTGGGGTGGCCCGGTCCATGGTTTGGAGAGGGGTCCGAGGTGGCACGACTTCTTTTCCCGAGGTCAAGTATCTCTACATCAGAATCCTCAGTGCCCGACTCACTTAGAAGATTCACCCTTGGAATATTGGGGCATTCTATGCGATAATGACCCTTCTGGTGGCACTCGTAGCATACAACATTAGCACATTTAGTTTGCAAGCTGAAGAAGAGTCTCTATGGTCTTAAGCAACCGCCTAAAGAATGGTATCAGAAGTTTGATGCTTTCAAGGTCCCAGGGTTTTAGAAGGAGTGAAATTGATCACTGCCTCTACACTAAAAGGGCTAAGGATAATAGCCTGATAATCTTGGCACCATATGCTATTTGCTAGCAAGGATACTTATGAGCTAGATGCATTAAAGGCCAAGTTGCATGAGGCCTTTGATATGAAGGATTTGGGACTTGCAGGTCATATTCTTGGTATGCGCATCACGCATGATTGGAGTAGGAAACTCCTTTGGCTTTCACAAAAGGAGTATGTTACAAAAGTATGCAATCCTTTGTTGATAGTTTATCTTAAGACCAAAAAGAATTACAACTTGAAGCTCAAAATGAGGCACAAAAGGTTGATTAGGTACAAATGGATTCCTTGGTTGAAACATTACCAACCATAGCCAAGGCCTAGAAACCTTTGTAGTGAGATTGAGAATAAACCATTCAGGATGAGCTTATCCATAAGAATCAACAAGCAGATGCGCCAAATCTCCCCCCAAGCTTGGGGAGCATCCCACCCTTCAATGTCTATTCACATCTCTTGCTAGATTGCTGATTCAAAACTTCTCCAAGCTCACTTCACGGACGCACACCACATGAGACCCATTCTGCAAATTTAGCTGCATTGGATAAAATGGAGAGCTCATTTGAAGTTAGGATCATTTTGAAACGAGAACCTCAGTATTTGAGCTTTGGTAGAGAGGAGGTTTCAATCCTCTCCAATCCTTTAAAAGAGGTTAACATTTGACAATGTTATCTTGGCCATTCTTAGGTAGCATTTGCTTATTTGTTGCTACTTCAATGAGCTAACATTTGTTTATTTATTTACAGTGTAGTTATATATCAGTTTCCTAGTGTAGAATGCAAATCAATTCTATGAGCTAATGTCTGTTTATTTCTTGGTGCAGTGTAGTTATTTCTCAGCTTCCTAGTGTAGTGCAGCATCATGTCTACATGCTCGATGCTCTCCTTTCTTCTATTCTTAGCTCTTCTCAAAAGACTATAGAAGATGTTTGTACCTGGTTAAGCCCTTTGAAGAAATAGCATGGCGACTACAAGAACTAGAAGAAGCTGAAGGCTCGGGGGGGTCACTCATCATATGTAACCCTATCACGTGAGTTCAACAGAAGGATATTTTTTATTTCTAAAATTTACATAAATAAATATACATAAGGGACTATTTAAAATAGTTTTGGAAAAAATTTACAGATTTGTATAAAAAAGGGGTACATTTTATTAATGAAAAAATTTACAGATAAGGGATTTTAAATATAGGCCTTGAACGCACGTGATATAGAGGGTTTATACATAGTGACCCCCCTGAGGCTGAAGGTGATGTGCAAGCTCCAACTGTTGACATTTGTCATGGCATCCTTGTTTGCCTTGATGAACAACCTCATGCAACGCCGCGCCTCTTGCCCTCGCTTGTAAAGATGGATGTGATATCATGAGGGTTGGTCCTTTTAAGATTGTCTATGTGCTATTCTATGCTGAAGATTCTTCCCGTGTAGTATTTCACACTACACCAGTCACACCCTACCCTGCCTATGTGTGCTTTGTGGATGTATCTTCACCCGATTTTCAGTTCAAGCTTCCTCTTTCTATTGTTTGTCCATAGATAAGCCTCTCTTTTCCATCTTCCAAGCATGGCTGACATTCTCGTGTTTTGTGAATGGGTGGAAGAAAATCCAAATGAGTATCTTGTGGCCTTCAAGCGCCGTTGTGTTTCTCTCAACTTTCTTACTGAAGACACATGGTTGTTGGTTCTTCCCACATTTCTAGAGGGATTGGCTCAAGTGTGGTATGAGAAGTAGGCCGAAGATGTCCGCCAAAGCTGGTCAAGGTTGACAGCAGCGATGATTGAGTATTTCGACAAAGAAGAGGAGCTGGAGACTGTGTACCTGCAGGTGGCAAACTTGAAGTAGTCCGAAGGTGAGACGGCACGTCGATATGTCTCTTACACGTTGCGCTCACAGCTGCACGTGAGATTGAGAAGGTTAATGCCTCAAACTTATGATGGATATGTTGTCTTTGAGTTTCCCCCATGTTCCAATGGTTCACCAATGTCTGGCATGGAACAAAATGTAGATGGGCATGTTTGGACAAAATATTCCACTTTCTCACAAGACTTTTTTCATGGGGGTGTCAGTATAAGTAGATGTTTTGGATACCTAAGGTTCTTTAATGTTGAATTCCCTTATCTTGAATGTATGGGAGTATCTTGAATGTATGGGAGTGTTGAATGATACGCAATGGAGGGGAAAGCTTAGGAGACCTCCTATGCCTAGTCCAATTGATCTTGCATTTGGGTTAATTCTGTGCAAGCACCGTTTGGCAATCCCAAAGTGTGTTTATGAATGTAGTGCTTCCATATATTACTGCTTCCCACATGAAAGAGAAAAGGCAACTAGGTCTATAATACATGTTGGTTTCCATGACGATCCTATAGAGAAGGGCACAAGCCGTGCGAACGATATGTAGGTAGAAGATATTGTTTCCATGCGTGCTAGTATGAATGCAAATGCTTCTTGCAAAAACATAGAGGTGTCAGTGACAAAAGATGTGATGATGGATATGTTACTTGCAAAGGATGGGGTTGATGTGGAAACACTTGATGATCATTGATTTCAAGAGGTTTTGGATACCATCACACCAACGACACAGACGAGGAGGCTTCAAAGAGTGGTGCAAAGTGCAAGAAGTGAAGCTAGAGGAGGAGATGGAGGATTGGATTCAATAATGGATCTAAAATGGAGATGCAAGTACCCATATGTGCAAAGCATTTTGTTTCCTGGACAATTTCAAGATGATGTGCAGCCACATATTTTTAAAATGTCCACCATTGGTCCACGTTCTGGCATGGATCTGGTGAATTGCATGCACCTCGGGGAAGCCTTGAGTCACAATGGATTCACTTTGGCCATGTCCATCGAGTAAAAGGATGGTCATCAATGGGAGCTCATGTATATGACCCCTTCATAAGAGAACTTCAAACAATAGTAATTTGTGAATTTGAGGTACAAGATACGAATGCACAAGTTCAATTCTGGAAGCCTATGAACAACCAGATGGAGAAGAGTGGATTTGAAGCACCTGAATTTTGGGGCTTCATAGCAGATGGTGCTAGTGCAAATTGGCTTGTTGTCCACACGTTGTACAATGGAGGCCCTCAGAATGTGATGGAGGGTAGAGAAAGGACATGTGGTTTCCACTAGGAGATGAGCATACAAAAAGGTGCATAAAGCCTCTGTTTCATGAAGAGCATAAAGTTATGTGTCAGAAATGGAGGGCAGCAACAACAACAACTTTTGCTGACTAGTGCAAGAGACAATTGACATTGTATTGGTCTCCGGCCCATGTCAAAGAGAGCAAGTTGCAACACCATAGACATGGTTAGCTTGCTGGGATGTTAGAGTCTCCGAGCAGGGGGGGAATGTTCTTGCAACAGGATGAACAATCAACTTTTGTTCCAACTACAAATCTTTCGGAGACAAAAGACTCAAGCATGAGAGCAATACATGGCTATGCAAAACATATCTCATTGTATGAAGCTTGTACAGCAGACCTGGTAATGAGTGCGCTTCAATGTGCTCATTACAATGCTTTCATTTCTGGCAAACATCTAGGAATAAGACCAAATTTGGAAGCCCTCTGAAAGTGCATTGTTGATGTGGATCTAGTAAGGGGGATAGGAATAATCTTTTTTCTTTAACACACACAGTGCTTAAGGAGGCTAGGATACACTCCCCCAAGATGAGTAGACCAATGACAGAGCCTATGAGTGTGCGAAGAAAGAGGAGTTCCACATGTTCATGTGAAGATTGTGGGAGAGAGGGAAGGAGTCTCACTTGCGGCTTTCTCACATGCACAATGGGGGAATACACACAAAGGTGGAGGCTGAAAACAGTTTTCCTCTTCTTAGTTGTGAAAGCCAAAAGAACTCTAGTACAAAGAAATTGAAGAACCCTATATGTGGGTCTCAAACCAAACTCAACTAACTAAGGTGGCATACTAACTGAGCCACGAACTAGTGTAGATAAGGATAGCTATCATCCAGCTATTATTCATGAGCGGTGTACCAACCGCATCTCCAGCTAACAAGTCGGTGACATAAATGCACAACAGTCACCCTGGCATATCGCGAGTGGAGCTCGATATCTCAACACTCCCCCTCGAGCTGAATCCCAATTCCTGCACACCAAGCAGGTCTCTGAACTTGCGCAGCTTCTCTGCACCCAATGCTTTCGTGAAGATGTCAGCTACCTGCTCCTCTGTGCTGACATAAACTAGATCAATAAGACCTAGTAAAACCTTCTCCCGCACATAGTGATAATGCACCTCAATGTGCTTTGTTCTGGCATGAAAGACTAGGTTCTTTGCCAAATGTATACTACTCATGTTGTCACAATAAATGACAACTGGCCCATCTGTAGACTGATGCATATCATAGAGTAGCTTATGCAACCAAGCTACCTCACATGCAGCCATTGCTGCACCCCTGTACTCAGCCTCTGTGCTCGACAAGGCAACTATAGGCTGTTTCTTGCTACTCCAAGTGACTGCAGCACTCCCAAAAGAGAACACATATCCACTGGTAGATCGTCTATCTGAAATGCTACCAGCCCAATCAGCATCAGTGTATCCATGCAACTGTATCTGAACCCCAGCCTCATAAAATAGTCCATACTGCAATGTGGACTTCACATACCTGAGTATGCGTCTAGCCGCATCCAAATGCGGTTTCCTTGGAGCCTGCATAAACTGACTTACCAACCCAACAACATAGCCCAAATCTGGCCTGGTAATAGTCATGTAAATCAAACTTCCTACTATGCGTCTGTACATAGTAGGGTCCTCCAGAAGCTCACCTGCATCTGCGCTCAGCTTCACATTCTGCTCCAAAGGAACTGAAATAGGCTTACAGCCTATCATCCCATATTTGGACAGCATGTCCAGTCCATACTGCCTCTGCAAGAGCTGTATCCCACTTGGTGATCCTCGGGGGGGTCACTATGTATAAACCCTCTATATCACGTGCATTCAAGGCCTATATTTAAAATCCCTTATCTGTAAATTTTTTCATCAATAAAATGTACCCCTTTTCTATACAAATCTGTAAATTTTTCCCAAAACTATTTTAAATAGTCCCTTATGTATATTTATTTCTGTAAATTTTAGGAATAAAAAATATCCTTCTGTTGAACTCACGTGATAAGGTTACATATGATGAGTGACCCCCCCGAGTGGTGATCCAATCACCTCAATGCCCAAGAAATAACGCAGCTCTCCCAAATCCTTCATCTCAAACTTCTGCCTCAGTAGCATTTTCACATGAAGGATATCTTCATCACTATCACCTGTGATGATCAAATCATCAACATAAATGACCAGCAGCATAATCCCTTTCTCTGTTTTTCTCACATAGAGTGAGAAATCTGCCTTGGAAATCTGAAATCCAATAGTGACAAGATACTGTCCTATCTTGTCAGACCATGCTCTAGGTGTTTGCTTCAAGCCATACAAGGCTTTCTTCAACCTGCAAAGAAACTCAGGATGAATAGCATGAACATAACCTGCTGGCTGCTCCATAAAGACCTCTTCTTGCAAATCACCATGCAAGAAGGCATTCTTTACATCCATCTGATGTAAAGACCATCCCTTTGATGCAGCCATAGCAATGGCTGAAAGTTTCTTCATAATCAATGCCATATGTCTGTGCATACCCCTTGACAACTAATCTTGCCTTGTATCTATTCACAGAACCATCTGCATTGTGCTTGATCTTATAAACCCACTTACAACAAATTGCATTCTTGCCTTTAGGCAAAGGCACCAATTCCCATGTAGCATTAGCATCCAAGGCATCCATTTCTTCATCCATGGCTTTCTCCCATTTTTCATTTCCCATGGCTTGCTCAAAAGAAGTGGGTTCTGGTTCCTGTATCACTTTGACCATATAGGCATAGTGAATGGCTGTAAATCCATCATATTTCAGCCTATCCACAGGATACCTAACCCTGGTAGACCTGCACAAAATAGGATCACTTCCAGGTGCTCTCAAAACATCCCTGGTCTTCCTTACTCCATGTGTAACAACAGAAGGAATACCCAACTCATCATCAATGCTCTGCTCTGAGCCACTGGATTCACCATCCACACAAGAGTGACCTGCATTCACATCAAACATGGGCTGATCTACCTTCTCTTTTCATTTTCGTGATACCTGCGTACCACTCTCTGCATTGCTTTGAGGGGATTCTCCTGATCTCAATCTGCCTGTCCATGGCGAAGTATGTGAACCACTGGTAGAGGACACGCCAGGTCCACTGATATTTTGTGATTGCTGCTGTGCATTCTGTGCAGCATTACCATTTTGTGCATCTACATCAATCATCACATTTACTGGTTTATACCAACTGCTCATCTCATCAAAAACAACATCTCTGCTCACTGTGAACTTATGTGTAGAAGGGTTATAGCATCTATACCCTTTCTGCTGCAGAGAATAACCAATAAAGATGCACTTCTCAGCTTTTGGATCCAACTTGGACCTCAACTCATCTGGCACATGGACATAGGCAATGCAACCAAAAATCTTCAGATGAGAAATATCTGGTTTCCTACCAGTATACATCTCCTCTGGTGTCATGCCATGTATTGCTGCAGTGGGAGTCCTGTTCATTATATAGACTGTTGTAGCAACTGCTTCAGCCCAATAATAATCTGGTAGATCTTTTTCATTTAGCATAGCCCGAGATACCTCTCCAATATGCCTGTTTTTTCTTTCTGCAATTCCATTTTGCTGTGGGGTATGGCTGCATGAATATTGTTGCTTTATACCATGCTCCTGCAAGAACCTTGCAAACTCATTTGAGAGGTACTCTCCCCCTCCATCTGACCTTAGGCATTTTATTTGCAGGCCTGTTTCTTTTTCAACCATAGCTTTGAAAGCTTTGAAGTGCCCAAACACTTCACTTTTCTTTTTCATAAAATACACCCACAGTTTTCTGCTGAAGTCATCAATAAATGTGACAAAATAGTGACAGCCTCCAATAGATGCAGCTTTTGTAGTCCACACATCAGAGTGGATTAATTCCAATGGCTTTTTACTCTCTTGAACATGCCTAGGAAAAGGTTTCCTTACCTGTTTCCCAAATTGACAGGCTTCACAAACCTTGTGCAATTCTGCAACCTTGAATTAGGCAATCCTGCAACAATATTTTGGGCTTGCATTGATTTAAGTCGCTGTATATTAACATGACCAATGCGTTTGTGCCAGATATCAATATCTGCAACTACAGCGGTCCCATGTGCAAACATTGTTGCACTCAATTCAGGCATGTCCGCATCCAACGTAAACATCTTGCCCTTCTTCTTTCCTTTTGCTATCAAGCGACCATTATTTTTCATATCCTCAACAAAGCATCCATGAGGATTAAATCTGACCTGCAAGCCTTGCTCAACCATTTGACCAACAGAAACTAGGTTCTTGGTGATGTTCGGGACATGAAATACATCAGACAAGTATTTCTTTTTCCCATCCTGCATAGACAAAGGAATTTTGCCAATCTGCACAATAGGATGTGCAGTATCATCACCAGTCTCCACAAATCCTGGCTTTTCCATTTTCCTTGCATCTTGCATCCATTCTGCATGACCTGTCATGTGGTTTGGCGCACCTGAGTCAACATACCACACATCATTTTGTTCTTCTGCACTTGTCACAGAATTGGTCATATGCTGCACCATAAAAAGATGCTCATTTCTGTCATCACCCTACCTGCTAGAAGATGCATAATTGCCTTACTGCAATTTTCCATTCATAATGTCATTCTACTTTTTGTAGCAGTCCTTAGCCATATGACCCATTTTGCCACAATAGTGGCATTCAACATTGCTGTTTGCATTTTGGCTTCTCTGCCAACCACCACGGCCTCTTTGGCTCCCCCTGCCTCTAGAGTTACCATGTCCTCCTGCATAGGACTGGTTTTCTTGCGTTTGCTGCATATTCTGATTTCTACCATGGCCTGCAGATCGGCGTCCTCTACCTCTGCCTCTACCTCTGCCAGCATTTGAGTAGAAGACAGTTTCTTTTGAAGTTCCTGCTGAAGAAGATGCACCCCCATTTCTCTGCTCTTCAGAAATTAGAAGAGCAATCAACTCCTCAAAATCTGGAAATTTTTCACGGATGGCAATGGATGCCCGGAATTGTGCATAATCCTTTCCTAGACCATTCAAGGTCACAGAAACCAAATCATCATCATCCACTGGCGACCCAATGGAAGCAAGTGCATCTGCAATTTTCTTCACTTTCATGTGGTAGTCATTTATGCTCAAATTTTCTCTTTGCACATTGTGCAACTCCTGTTTGAGTTGCATTTTCCTGGCTTGCGTATTTGTGCTATACATTTTTGCCAAAGTATCCCATGCCTCCTTTGGCATATTTGCATCCTGAATATGCACAATCATGGAGTCCGAAATACTGATAGACAGCCAGTACATAACTTTCCTGGCTCTCTCATGCCATCCTTTGAATGCCTGCATTTCCTATTGACTGGGAACATTAGGAAGAACAGGTTCTTCTTCATTTCCTGTAATGAATTCCCAATAGCCTTTTCCCATCAAGAAATTCGTCATTCTAAACTTCCATGCCTGGAAGTTGTTCTTGTCAAGCTTTTCAGTGACAATCTGTGAAAGAGAATCAGATGCCATTACAGAACACTGCAAAATATTCTCTCACTGCAAAAAACACAGCTTTTGCCTCACACGGGCAGATCTGCAAAACTGACGAAAGTGGTATTTCACCACACAGTCACTTTCTAGTGACGATTTTGCATCAACAGGCAACAGGCATGAATTTGCAACTCCCAATATCTCTGCACACAGGCATACGATGCAATTTCTGTGGCACGTTTCCACCGACTAGCCGCGCAGTGGTCGCATAGCAAAAAACAGGGCCTTTTTCTGAGTGCCTGCGAAGAACTTCCGTCTCCAAAACGGGACCCAAAATGACCTCGAATCAGAAAAATAACGTCACCAAGGGCTTCGCCCGACCCCGCAGCATATACTGCGCTCTCGCCACACCGCGAAGGGCGTCTCAATCTGAGACAGTGCACTCTTGCACTTCTGGCTGTGCTACCTGCAGAGATTTGCTCCTAAACTCGAAATAGGAAAGCAACACTGATCCTCTTACCAAGACACCATGAACTTGGCTTGCTTTCTTGAGCTCCTTACCACGAACAAGGCTCTGATACCATGTGAAGATTGTGGGAGAGAGGGAAGGAGTCTCACTTGCGGCTTTCTCACATGCACAATGGGGGAATACACACAAAGGTGGAGGCTGAAAACAGTTTTCCTCTTCTTAGTTGTGAAAGCCAAAAGAACTCTAGTACAAAGAAATAGAAGAACCCTATATGTGGGTCTCAAACCAAACTCAACTAACTAAGGTGGCATACTAACTGAGCAACAGGATAGCTGTCATCCAGCTATTATTCATGAGCGGTGTACCAACCGCATCTCCAGCTAACAAGTTGGTGACATAAATGCACAACAGTCACCCTGGCATATCGCGAGTGGAGCTCGATATCTCAACAGTTCATCTGTGATAGATGCAATTGATAGTTATTGTCCTGAATACATTATAGTCACAACAAGGAGAGTGGTTGGAAAGAAGCGACAACTTCAGTTTGTGAGTCCTTCCAAGAAGGAGGTTTGTAAAGAGATAGAGATACATGATGCCAATTGGGCAATTAGGAGAACTGAGTCACACAGTGTTGTCACGTGCTTCAGATACCTGCAAGAAACTATGCCATGATGTGGAGAAATGATCAATGCACTTGGAAGAAGTGCTAGCCATGGTGTGCCAGCTCCATGCTTCAAGGGAAGAAGACAACACCCTAATGACAGAGCAGTTTGTTAGGTTCTGTAATACTTCTGTGACCCACACTTGGAAGGTTGATATGTCCATTCAAGGTGCTCCTAGTAACGTCCCAGATGTTTGGAAGGTTGCAAGCGAGACATCTATTACTATGGAAGAGAGGGAGAATCTAATGACAGAGCAATTCGTTTGGTTCTGCAATACTTCTGTGACCCACACTTGGAAGCTTGATATGTCCATTCAAGGTGCTCCTGGTAACGTCCCAGATGTTTGGAAGGTTGCAAGCGGGACATCTATTACTATGGAAGAGAGGGAGAACCTCATGAAGGTAGGGTTTGTGTTTGATCTAGATATACGGTAAGGCTTTTTTGAATACATACTTTCTTGATCAATAACAAGTCATGAATATCAACTATTGTATTGTGCGAAATTGGTTTGTGAATTCACCTATAGTGAATTTGAGACACAACAAAATGGAACAACAACAAATAAAATCAACTATCGAAAAGCATTACTCCGAGATAAAGCCGTTAGTTTTTGGGGCTACAAGTTTAATTTGGATGCAAGATGACATATACGATTGGCACATGAGATCACTCCAAGCTAAGAGAAAGTATCAGAAGAAGAAGGGCAAAAACTCATCTTCCCTAAGCCCATTGTTAGGTAAGTATCTTATAAATATAGTAATATTATATATATATATGTGATTTCTTTCAATGATATGTATACTAATTGAAATTCAAAATCTTATGTAGGAAAATGATGGGACTTCCTTGGATGTCCCACTTCTTGAACAATCGTCGAAATGCCCAATTGTAGAGGTACCTTTATTGCATTAAAATGTCATGTTATTACTTTTGTATAGGAATAAAAATTTGATATTTTTTCTTTATAATATGGTAATCATTATATTGAACTTTATATATCTAATTTTTTAACATAGGAAGAGAATGTCAGCATTTATATCCCAGAGCTGATCATAGAAAATTCTCCAAGCCTTCAAGTTCGTGACTAGTATAGGTTTCTTATTTTTTGAAGTAATGGTCCTTTTTCTTACCATTTTATCTTTCATTATACCTGATGCATATGTTTTAACTTATTTAATACTTAAAATTTAGCATATCTAATTTTGAATTGTATTTTAATGTAGGATCAATATGATGATTACAACCTAGGTGTAGTCAATGAGCAAACTTTTATAGAAGAGGTATGTATAACTAGTTAATGCTATCTAAAGTTCTTTATTATCTATTTCAAGGCACTAAGAGTTAGAATTTAAGTTTCTAGGTTAATGATGCTAACCCCAATACAAAGTTTATGGACCTCTTGCATAATACGATTTCTAAGGCTACGAATGTAAGTAATGTTATTTTTCTTTAATTATTATTTGATTCACTAATATCATATGATCTTATTATAAAGAAAAGATATTAAAAAGTGTTTTCTTGTATTTATATTAGAGGTCCTCTCAGAATTCAAAAGAGGTTGACATAGATGCATCAAGGAAAAGTGGTCGAGCATGCAAGGTATGCTTTGCATTTGGCTAAAGCTATAAACATTCTATCTTGTGTTAATTATATACTAGTATTTCATAATATGGCTTAACTATTATTTATCATTTGAATGTCACAGATGCCTATGAAGATGCAACATATTATGAAAAAAAGTAATTCATCAAATGTTGATTCTACTAGAGTGAAGAAATCAAGGGTATATAGTACGGAAACACCTACCTTTCTTTGTTAATTTACAAAGCTTAACTTGTGCTAATTAATTAAATATTAAATATTAAATTATTTTGTTAGTAGACTCTAAGCGAGATTCCAAATCTAGGCATGAGTTGTGACGGAGTATCCTCGAGCAAAGTGCAAGTATGTTTTTTATATGCTATAACAATTTTCAGTCAAATAATTAGTTATATCAATGTAAGTAACTTCTAACTTGATGTCATTTTGCATGTCAGGTACATGAATTTAACCATGAGGATCAAGAGACAATTTTGATGAAGTACTTTGGTACTCAAAGTGTGCTTGATGCCTATAAAGCTTCTCAAAGCAAATTTCAATACTTTGAGAAGAGATATAGGGAATAATGTTAGGAAAAATATGGAGTATATTGATTTGAAACTTATGAGAGAAGATCTAGTATCTTGGCTTTTGCAGAAACAAAAAGTAGTTGTAAAGAAGATTGGACAACAAGGATTGTCTCTAAATGACATTCATCTAGGAGTTGAATAGCATTACTCATTTTTTAAATGATTCATTTAATTTGGATTGGAATACAAACATTTCTTTTCTTACTCTTGTTTGTAGTTGTTTATTTAGTCAAAATTTGTGGCTAAATATTCACATAAAAAATTTTCATTCTATGTTTTCATTATATAGTGAATGTTTTAAAAAATCCCATATGGTGAATTTCCATGGTCCAATTCTCTACATAGATAAATTTGTCTCTAAATAGTGAAATTGTATCTATATAGTAAAGTTTTCACAATTAAGGACTCTCTACATAGTGATTGTTTTCTGCATTTAGTGAAATTTTTCTCCATATAGTGAATTTTTTTCCATATAGTGAATTTCTCTCTATAAGGATTCTCCATATAGTGGGTTTTTCTCATAAGGACTCTCTATATAGTGATTGTTTTCCCCATATAGTGAATTTTTCTCCATATAGGAACATTGTCTTAAGAAATTCCTATATGGAGAAATTTTTTTCCCTGTATTGAGAAATATTCTCTAGGTAAACTATATAGAGACACTCTCACTTTCTCTAATCTGGACTTTTACTAGATAAGTGTATTTCTATCTAGTAAATAATCTAGCAAATCCTTTTTTTTACTATATAGAGATTGATCAAACGCTCCTTGTGGGAACTTTCGTCGTTAGCCCTCAAACCTTCGTTTAGGCTATGCTTCATCTTTTGGCAGGTGTGTAGCGATCCACTTTTTGAAATACATATGAATTGATCCTTGTTCCCATCATACAAAGGTTGCAGCAAACCTGCTAAGCACCCGGTGATATTAGAAAATACCCAAGGAGCAACATTTGATGTTGTTCGATTTGGAGAAGTAGTGATCGTGCTAGCAAAGCCATTTGCTGTCCTTTCTTCTTTCTTCAATCTCTTGCAACCACCTTTCTTGGTTTGATCAGAAGCAGACTTTTCCAAATTCCCAGCCATTGTGCAGCCATGTTCAAGAAATTATATTGATGGAAGGAAAGAGCAGGAGACTACCAAAAGCTTTTGTCACTTCTAAGCTATTGGTGAACCTAGATTTTGACTCGGCTCACATCGTCCCACCGAGTCAATGGATAAGATTGGAGTGATGTGCCTGCGAATCAGCTAGAATTCTAGTGATGAGAGCTAAGCGCTCATTTTTGCTCCATTCGCTTTTGCGTTAGCCAATAACTTTGTGCAAAGCTGTGTTTCTATCCACGGCAAGGTTGGGAATGTCGAGAAAAAATTTAAAGATGACGAGTTTGTCGTAGTAGATGGCCAATAATTGAGGAGGGTGTTGGTTGGGGTAGTGGTCGAGAGGAGCCATTTCACAGTCTCCAATCTCCCGTTAGATGCTGCCAGGTGAAGCGGTTCCCATATTGATCACGGAGAGAAAAGATTGAATTTGAATATCATCCCCCTGTCGGAACGGGGGCTGCTGCAAAACAGCTTGGCCAGCGTCTTGTTATTCTAGTGTCTTCTCAAGAATCCCTGTAGCTTCTGGTACCACCTTCATCAACTCCTCCATCGCCTCCCATTCATCATGCTCGCACGCAAATGTGAGAGCTATCAGAATGTACGTTTCTTCGATCCCCTCAGCGCCACCACCAATATCATCTAAGCAGTGCATACAAATTATTCGTTAGTAGTTGCAGCCTTCTTCATTACCTGCAATCTCATCATCTATCTACGATCTTTGAGCCAAATTCTCGCTTGTAATTTGCTCAATATCATAGCTCACCTCTTGACGAGTGTTTCACCGCACACTTCGGGATTATATCTGAGCAATGCACTGTTCACTAGCATCGTCTGGCCGAGTCAACGATCAGATGATGGGAATAGGCGGTTTCTATTTCGTCAGTGATGGGAATACGTGGTTGTTTTTTAGGCTTGATGGCTCTTGTTTATCCGGTTCCTATTCCATGCCATCAAGCCTAAAAAACAAAAGCCATGGGAGGAAGATACTAAGTCTCCATGGCTCTTGTGTTAACACGTTGCTTATTCCATGCCATCAAGCCAGAAAAACAGGAGCTTCATGGGAGGAAAATAAAAAGTCTACATGGCTCATCTTCACTTTATCTTTTCTTTTTGTGCCTTTTGCAATCCTCTTGAAGCTCTTGTTTATGAGGCAAGAAAGCATGAAATAGGTAGCACGTTAAAGCGCTGCCTATTTCATACCTTCTTGCCTTGAAAATAAGAGCTTTAACAATCATCAATGAAGGCCTTAATACTATGCCAAGAATCTCTATGACATATTGCATTATGACTAAATAAGAACCAACACTATCTGAAAATGTATATCCAGCATGCATTCACACCAAATTGGTTTTTGTAGCCAACAAAGATGCCATAAATGGACTTTGGACTGAGCTTGAAATGTTTTTTTATTTTGGAATAATTGTTTATCATAGGGTTGAACATCTTGACGTGAATATATTTTAGTGTCATACCATTGTCCTTATGGATGCTTATTTCAAAGGGTGTACATAGGTGATCAAGAAATATGTTATTCTTGTATTTGATTTTAGGATGACAAAAAGAACTAGGAAGGTAGGCAAAAAAATGCAACAAAGGAAAGAAGACATCTCTCCCTTTTGCGTCTTCAGTAGGTGGGACTCAAGAACAAGAGAATACTATTGGTACATCATCTCCTCCAAGGGAAGAAGGAAAAGATGAGGTAGAGATGGAGGAAACAGAGGTGCATGTGGAGCTTGGAGGTAATGTTATTGGGAAATGCAGGATAGTAGATTCTGATCAGTGTCCTCGAATCCGTCTTTGTAGATTGATCCCACATGCAAGGGTTAGAGGACTATATGATGATGTATCGTCTCTGAAAAGTGCTTTCCAAGTGGTGGGTTGCCTTCTTGAAAAAGGCTCCTTTATTGTTTCAATTTGCAAGAGTGCTGGAGAAGAGCAGCTAGTAACTCATGAGATTAGTCGATAGAGTTAGGACCCCACCTAGAGGGAGGTGGATGTAGAGTTTGAGAAGGAACTTCTTGTAGGGAATGCATTTGGATTTATGTCTGGAAAGATGTTCTTTGTATGGGAGGGAAATCATAGGACCATAGCATGGATGAATGCTATCAAGGAAAATTTTCCCACAAACAAGAAGAGGCATATCAGGGTTGTTTGTACAATTATTGATCCAAGAAGAATAAGTGAGATTTCTATATTGGTGGGATTGCAAAGAATGAATTCATAAGTACTATTTTTATATCAAGCACATCATTTTTTGTGTTTACATAGTACATTGTCTCCCATAATTTCATTTCAAACATATGACTTGAGATTGAATTTGTCCTTGTAGCGTAAATGAGCATGCTGTTATCAAGCCAAGTCTTAGGGACATACTAATAAATGCTCACAATATTTGTGAGTGTGATCCTAGTGTATTCTTGAAATATTTGTCCCCTACAGAAGTAAAATCTATAGAGCATTAAAGGGCTGAAGAGAGTAAGGGGAAGAAACCATGGTTTCCACTAACTAGGGGTTATCTTGCATTACTTGTATTTCAGGTATGGTTATAAACTTCTTTGGTATGTCATTCGCTCCCATCTCTTTGGTTGCTCTAACATTCCATCCTTGGTTATTCACTTCTTTGGTATTTCAGGTATGGTTATTCACTTCTATGGTGTTTCATTCACTCCCATTTGTTTGGTTGCTCTAACATTCCATGCTTATGTAGGTTGAATATAGTACAGATCTAAAGAAGGCATTTGATAAGATATTCGGCAAAGTACTTATGGAACAAAGGGCCAAGGTGCAAGAAAGGCATAGGGTCCAGATACAAAAAATAATAGATGACACGATGGGAAAGGTTACATATGTTTTTTAACACTTCAAATCATTTATTTCCAACCTTTTATGGCTGGTATGCAATGATGCAACAACAGTGCACTCAATCTGAAGTTCTTTTCATGTTTGGAATGCTTGCATAGGTGCTTAACTGGATAGACCCAGGTTTGGGTGAGAGATGGTTAGAGAAGATGTTTGGTCTATGGTTTGAAGGAGTAGATTCATGTGTGAAATTGGGAAAATTGCAGCTCATTGCAAAGTCATACTTGAGACTAGAAAATAAGATAATTGTACTTTCCTTGTTAGAGGCCACTAAACCTACATGAGAAATGTATTTCCTGCCAGTTTGAGACTTGGAATATAGATTGTGAGTTGTTGTTATCATATGTTTTCTTGATTTATTTTCAGTGCTTCAATGGTGGAAGAGAACTAATTTTGTATTGAGAGAGTAATTCTTCTCTAAATTCATGAACATATGGATTAGTAAAGAGATTTTCTTGGAGAGAGTTGAAACAATGGCTATTAAAGTAATTTTGGACTTGAGCAATGCCACCGCCATGGGAGTCCCATTGGAGACCCCAAAGGATTATACTATACAACAAGTATTGAGATCAAAAGAGGTGAAGATTGATGCTAAGAGTGGCAATAAGGGAGGAGAGGTCTTGACATGGCTGCACGCAGGGTGGTTTTCAGGTATGCTACTTTCTCTTGTGCTTATGTCCACTTTGATTTATATGTTGGCATGTCTACTTCGTTGAGCTTGTTGGTTGTTAAATTGATTCATGAACATGTGCTTTGTGAATGGATTTCATTTCTTTTTTGCATGCTGGTTGAAAGGTATCTTGCACATTTGGTAAAGGAGAAGAAGATACATGAAATTCCCAATTTATGCAAGAATTGCCTAGAAGTTGGACATAATGCATGTATTTATCCATCTGCCATGCATAGTCTCTCTCAGTGGGAGCTAGAAAACTGTCCTTGGTGGATTTAATTCCCTAAAGGACAAGTACTAGTTTCTTTGAAAAAAAAATAAAGGACAAGTACTAGTGAGGGAGAGGGATTTGTTCAAAACATATGGTACAGGAAAAGGAAAAGAAGAAGTTGTGGATAAAGGAAAGGAAAACTCTAGCAGGCTGAGAAAAGACAAAGACAAACAAGAACCACCTAATGAGAAAGGTAAGGATATTAATTATTTTTGTTCATTGAAAGGATTTGGACACTATGCTTTTGTTAATGTTTTTTGTCTACTTAGATGCGGCGCCACTCAGCCCCTGCAGACAAGATAGAGATGACATAGAGGTTGCAGGTGATCATTTGGTTTTCTAATATGTCTAGTTTTGTTGCTTGAAAAAAATTTTTAGTGTGACTGAAATAAATTTTCATCTCAGGCACAAAGCCTTCTGGAAAGGTTGTAGAAAAATATATGTTTCACAAACCACAATCTCCTGATGTTATGTTTGTATGTGGTTTCACAGCCTTATATGCATGCATGGTTGGTGATTATATAACCATGGGCATGGACTTCACACAGGGAAATAAAAATGACAAATATGCTATCCTCCATGTCTTTTTTGTGACATTGGATAGGGACCACTTGAGGATGGGTAATAAGGTAAGATGGGATGCATATTTTATTTTGATTGATTTCCCCACTGGAGGAGAGGGGTCTCACCCCAATCTGGAATGTGTTGTTGGAGGAGCACATTCTTCATGGGCTAGCAGTTGCAGCCACATCTTTGTCTGATAGTGGCTAGTTGGCATGCATATGTCCTATGGCTAGTAAGATGTACTAGCTCTACTTGAATTGTATGTATTCTATTTTATTTCAATTGGCTCAAAATTGAATTCTTTTACTGTAGGATATTGTGTGGCTTGGATGGAGAGATTTGCTTATGTTCACTAGGGATTGGAAGTTGCGAGACGTATTGTCATCATGTGATAAACTTCCGTCTAGATATTGGAAAGAACGGGGCAGATCTCATAAGGTAAGCAATATGTTCAATATTTTTTGACATTTCGATGCTTTTTTTCAAGTGTGTTGCTATATATTGTAAAAATGGTATGTTGTAGATTTTAAATAAATTTATTCATTTGAGTTTATTTTTTGTTTGTTTTGAATCATGCTGTGATTCGATGCTATGATACTTACAAACCTTCTTCATTTCTCTAGTTTGTAATTTTGTATTCTTGTTATGCAGATGCATGTACAAGTGTTGGCTCTACTTTGTAGAGCCAAGAAGAATCCACCTTTATTTTGGGATGAGAGTGCAACTTTGTTTCAGAGGCTTTTGATTGATCCTCTGGATTATATGTGGATGCAATATGTACCTGTAGTTGAGAGGAAAACCTTGCCGATGTCCTCTCATGTAGCCTGAGGTGGTGGGCTAGAGAGGAGTAGCTTTTTTATTGGGTGCCTTCTATCTCTTTTGTGTATTCCAGGTGGGCTTATGTTGGAGATGGGTTGTGGCACAGCTCCTCTAATGCAGGTAGGCCATGCTTCTCTTTTGATTCTGATAGCAGAATTGTGGCTAACATTGTTGAGCCACTTAAAGCAGACCATTCTGGCCAAAGGGTGAGGTTAGAGCATGACACAGATGGGCAAGAGGATAGAGTGGACCCTCTCCCAAATCCTTTTGATGAGTAGTATGTTGCTGATCCTATTTCGTTTTTGATAGACATTTAGATTCTTCATTTGGTTTACATTTGTGCTCTATTTATGTGCATATGTAATCTAAATCAAAGATGACATTCATGGGTACCTTCTAATATTAAAAGTTCATCTTTTGAGCACCATAGATGACTTTCCCACTTTGACTTACTATGGTTTTAAATGTATGTTTGGTTGTAGCACATTGCCATGCTATGCAGAAGAAATGGCAAAGTTCATGGGAAGAAACCGAAGATATGATAAGAGGCCTTTAGATAGGCAAAAACCGCGCAACTTCTTTGTTGATGATGAATGTGAGGAAGAGTAGAATATTGTTGTGAAGTCCCCATCCAGGGGTAGTCTTGACGGGTAGGCCCCTCAAGAGTCGGCTCAATGGAAAGAAAGTCCTCTGGAGAGTACAGAGCATGACATCTCCTACGAGGGGCCCCAAGATCACGAGCTCCGTACTCTCCAAACATGTGATGTGTTGACATGTCTAATTTGGGGGGATTGGACAAACACAGACACAAGCACGAAAACAAACACAAACACAAACACAAACACAAGAGTGGGTAAGAAGCGGAAAGACAATTTACTTAAAAGACAATACTTACACTTTACTTGAAAGGCAATTTATTACTTAAAACTCAAGTTCAATTTACTAAAACTATGAAAAGACAATTTACTTAAGACTTCATCATATATCATCATATATCTCCATAAGTTACATTACCATATGTATCCAAAAGAGTATTTATATACTAGATTTGGGTCCAAAAGAGTGTTCAGGTATAAAATTTATATCCAAAAGAGATTTCATATACCAAAATTCTCTCAAAAATAGGATTGTTAAACAAAATCTGTCTTCAAAAGAGACATTCTCCAAAATGCCAAAAGAGAGGAGGAGGTATACTGCTCTGCATTACTATCTGAGGTACTTTCCTCCTCCTCACTACTAGATGGGTCACTCGGGACCTCATCTTCCTATCATCTTTCACTTCTTCTAATATATAATTATACTCTTCTTGGACTATGTATTCATGGTCCAAGAAGACATCTACACAAACCATTATGTTTTTTATAACTTGTCCTCCTTGCTACGTAGTCAATCGTAGTGGTCTCTCCAAAGTTTATAGAGATCTCGTAGGTTTTTTTGTGCCTCCCTCAATCCATGCCACTCCACGTGCAATCATTCAGGACTCCACCCACACCCATGCACTTCGACATTATACTTTACCCAATCTTCATCATGCATAATATCTTTTGCTCATGATCCAAGCCTATGTACTTTTCTTTACGTATACATAGGAGACACTCACAAGATAAGCATTCATATATTGGAGTATCTTGAATTGTGCTGATATATTATTCCACAAACTTTAAAGGAGTTCCAAACACTACTAAATATGTCTGCGATGCTATACACTCATTTGTTATGCGTGTCCGTCTCCTTTTTCACTTCATTGCTGCTCCTTCTAGATTTGGATTTTCTTTTGGTATGGTTATTGTTGGTGTGTTCTTGTGTTGCTTCATCTATCTGTGTTAGCTATTGTCTTCATTACTATAGCCATCTTCATATGCTATTGTTGTAGTTAGCTTCCTTTTTTTAATGTTCAACATTTTACATCTAGTAGTGTCAGTATGAATTAATGCCATTGGGAATTTGTCATTTAAGATGTGCATCACATCATTAGTAGAAATGAGTGTATTTTTGCTAATGATGTCTTCCAAGGTAGTGGCCATGTCTTCTATCCAACGAGCACTTTTACGTCTCATGGTCATGATTTTGCATGGGAAAATTAACATTTCAATATACTTTATGATGAATTGTAGTTTTTGTGGATTCCATGTGAGTTTTGTTGTTTCAAAAGGGATGTTGTTAATTTCACTTTGTGAATGACGTGTTTTGAACATGAAGAAAACATGTTGTAAGAATAAGTATTCAATGCATCTGTGATAGTTATTATCTAACAATGCTTCCAAGTATTGGGGAATACTTTTGAAGTTTGGGTAAAGTTATTTGAAGAGCTTAGAATTGTTGACCACATTGCACCTGCATGACAACAAGGTAACGTGAATGTTTTTTCCATAATATAGCATGAAAATATAGAAAAATACATAGTACTTAGATGAAGAAAAAACAAAAATGGTTGTTATATTTTTCAATAAAATATAGTTTGTACATTATCTATGCTATCTAGCAAGTAGTCTGTTCTTCCAAGCATACTAAATGAGCTATATAGCTCATGCTATGTTCTATGTACATTATCCCATGCTATATAGCATGCAATCTATTCTTCCAAACATAATGTAAGAGCTGTATAGCTCATACTATGTGCTATGTACATTATCTATGCTATATAGCACTCAATCTATTCTTTCGAGCCTACTGAAGGAGCTACATAGCTCATGTGTTGTACATTATCTCTTCTTATATAGTTCTTAATCTAATATTTCAAGCATGCTAAATGAGCTATATAGATCATGCTATGTGCTATGTATAATATCCCATGCTATATAGCACTGAATCTATTCTTCCAAACATAATGTAAGAGTTATATAGCCTGGAATACTGTGTGCTATGTACATTATCTATGCTATATAGCAATCGATCTATTCTTTCAAGCCTACTGAATGAGCTATATAGCTCATGTGCCGTACATTATCTCTGCTAGATAGTACTTAAAATCTAATATTTCAAGCATGATAAATGAGCTATATAGCTCATGCTATGTGCCATGTAGATTATCTTTGCTATATAGCATTGAATGTAATCTTTCAAGCCTACTGAATGAGCCATATGGCTCATGCTATGTGCTGTACATTATCTCTCCTATAGTAGTCAATCTAATATTGCAAACATACTGAATGAGCTATATATCTCATATTGTGTGCTATATAGCACAAAACGTGCTCTATATAGCATGTTCTATATACACTATGCATTATATAGCATGTGATGTGCCTAGGGCACCAACTCCCTTTAGTTAAAAAACCTATCAAAATCTTGAGTATGAGATGAATTTAACAATACGCCATGAGTAGAAATTGCTTGAATTAACATGGTTGGGTTCTACACTAAAAGAGCTTCAAATATGTCTTTACACCTTGAAATTTAGGTAACACATGAAAAAGCTATATTAATTTGAAAAGGAGATGGGTTTTCATATTTTAGTGTATTTTTTGTTTCTCCCCCCCTCATCTAGAAGACCCCCCCCCCTCCTTGGGCCTCAGATATTATGAAAAATATGTACAAGTCTTAAAATCTTGCATATTTTTCAAGGTATATGCCTTATATTTTGTGGGAGGGGGGACATGAGATTCTCATATTTTTCCCTTACCTATTTGAAAATTTAAAGGAAAATTTTTGCATATTCTATATGGACCTTGTCCCTCCATAACTTGGATTTTGGATAGGGGTAGTAACATAATACATATTGAGTTGGCGCCCCAAGGTGCTAGGCAACACAATTTGTGGTACATCACAACAAGACAAAGCACCTACAGACGCACAGACAGACATGCTTCCTTAACTTAAAGAAAACTTATTTGTGCATCTATTGGTGCATCTACAGACCCGCATCTATATAACAGACAGACACATCTATAGATGTGCAAATAGATGCCCTACTAGAAATTTAAAAAAATAGACAAATGTGTATATAGATGCCTCTACAGACGCACAAATAGATGCTTTGCTAGAAATTTTGAAGACATGTATATAAATGCGTTTATATACGTGCTTATAGATGCTCTATAGAATCTTTTTTTTTAATAAAAGCAAAATTTTGTATGGTTGAACAGAATGCTGTGTATGTTGTGTATGCTATGTAGTTACAAGAATCCCATTTCCACATTGTGCAATTCAATTCTTACAGCCAATCGCATTTTAATCGGCATGATTTCAAGCATGTCTATAGCCGACGATTACGATTCCAAATAAAACATTACAACTCCAAAACGTTTAGTTCACAAGGCATTCATTGATAGATTGTTGCACAAGGGAATTGAAAGCCAAAAAAATAAAAGGAGTGTATATTAGTTCATAGCTCAAAAAGTGCTTGTATGTACATATAGCACCGAAGCCAAGCCACATCGTGTGGCTTCAAGTACAAAAAATAAGAGGAGTATATATACAGGAGAGGCACGAAGCCAAGCCAGTGGCTTCAAGTATAAAAAAGAGTAGCTAGCACTACTTCTACAACTAATCTAAGTTCTTCGTGTCCTCGCTCTCTTCTTCGCCCCCTTCTTCACTCCCTTCTTCCTCATCTTCTCCCTCCTGATCAGCTGCAAGGTCCTGTAAACAAGGAACAACATGTATCAATGTATGAGAAATCAAACCTTTACTGACAACATTGACATTATTTAATTACTTTCAAATACTTGGGGGGTGATCCAGTAGCCCAGATATACTACTCCTCAGTAATCAACCCGTAATCATAGAATTGCCTCCATGTATCTTCTCTGCGATGGTGGCGGTGTTAGGCTATCCCGATAGGAGTAGGGTACCTACCCACGATATCAAGCTGCAAGATGACACAATTTGTGGAGGGGTTAGTACAAAGAAATAACCTCCTAATAAACTACATAAACAATATAATTTGAGATCGATACTTACAAATTGAGCCTACCATGATTCAACACCCCCTACTCCAAAATGCACGCTTTGCTCCATTTGGATCCTTCGTGCCTCCACGTGCTGCAAACTAGGGTCCACCTTCGCTGCCTTCATTGCCTTCTACCACTCACACTTATAAGCAGTGTGGGGCTGGCCCCTTGGTGTTTGACCTCCCTCAATCCTGGCAATCTCAGCTAGTGTCTGCCTCTTAAGCAAAGATCTTTTATTGCTAAGTATCGTAACAACCTTTGACTTGGCCCATTTATTTGTGAACTGAACATTGGGGGGAGTGGGATACCTAGAGCGAACAACAGCGAGGGTCTCATCAGCCAACTTTTTTGGATGGTCTTTGTAGTGAATAAAGCAATCTCTATAATTGTTAGCAATTACAGAGTGCATGAAGGCCATGTTGTCCTTCCCCCGTGCATCCATCAAGATGCCTCCTGTCTGAGTGATGTCATAGTAAATCGTACCATCACCCTCTGGCATGTCTACATCATCTGAATCATCCCCATCCCCACCACTACCCCCCCCAAAGAAGGCTGCCATGCATCCCCCACCGCTCTCCCTACTACTATGCATGCTGCCCTGTCATGTTGAGCTAGTACGCTGGCTGCTCGTAGCTGGAGAAGCGAGTCTCGACTGCACTGGAGTACCCTAGCCACTCATAGCTAGAGAAGCGACTCTTGATGGCACAGGAGTACGTCGACAGCTCTGCGAGGCAGAAGGACCTCCTGACCATAGGGGGGAGAAGGGGCTCAGCTCTGGGCTATCTCGACTCTGTTGGGGTAATCTCAGCTAGTGTGGGATTGGGGTGGTTTGGAGTTTGTACTGCCAACTCCTGGGGGGTGTTTGTAGTACCCGTCATGTATGTGTATAACTCCACAGGAGTGGGAGGGTGCCCCAAAATGTTATATAACTCCCAAAAGATGGCATCCCGCAGATCAAGTGAGGCTGAAGATCATAGCCACATGATGAACTAAAGAAAAAAAAAGAAGAAGATTACCATTGAGCATGCCCTTGTCATGCGATGCAAAAGAAAAAATTGAGTGACAGCCTGACATTGAGCAAGCATTTACAGACTCCTGCATTCTTTGAATTAGAGTGACAGAAGTCTGTATCTGCTTGCTCAATGTTAGGCTATTGAAGCTTCACATGGGAAAAGAGAGGAAAGAGAGGAAGGAAAGAGGAAAAGAGAGGAAAAGAGAGGAGAAAAAAAGAGGAGATAAGAGAGAAAAGAGAGGAGGGACAAAGAGAAAGAGAGAAGGAAAAAGATGAGAAAAGATACGAAAAGAGAAAGAAAGAGAGGAAATAAGAGAGGAAAATTACCACAAAAAGAGAAGGAAAGAGGGGATAAAAGAGAGGAAAATAGAGAGAAGGAAAGAGAGGAGGAAAGAGAGGGGATAGAGGAAAAGAGAGAAGAAAAAAAGAGAGCAAAAGAGAGGAGATAAGAGAGGAAAATTACCACGAAAAGAGAAGGAAATAGAGGATAAAAGAGAGGAAAATAGAGAGAAGGAAAGAGAGGAGAAAAGAGAGCAAAATAGAGGAAAAGAGAGGAGAAAAAAAGAGAGAAAAAGAGAGAAACGAGAGGAGAAAAGAGAGGAGGGAAAGAGAGAAAAAGAGAGAAGGAATGAGATGAGAAAAGAGACGAAAAGAGAAGGAAAGAGAGGAGATAAGAGAGGAAAAGAGAGGAGAAAAAAGAAAGGATATAAGAGAGAAAAAGAGAGGGGAAAAGAGAAGGAAAGAGAGGGGAAAGGAGAGTAAAAGAGAACGCAATCCCTTAAGGATTTTTTCACGAATGGAATCCCTTCTTCAATCATGCTTTCCCTTTCCATCATTCATGCAATCCCTTTCTTCAATCATGCAATCCCTTTCCATCATTCATGCAAATTTCCCTTTCTTCGTTCATGTAATCACTTATTTCCATCATTCAATATGCAATCCTTTTCTTGGAAGTGGAACGGGAAGGGGAAGGGGAAGGGAAGAAAAGGAGAAAGAAAAGAAAGGGGCAAGAGAAGGAAAACACAACAAAGACTGTCAAAGCGCATCTATAGGCATGTCTAACAGCGCGTCTATAGGTGCGGCTGTCTATTTTTCTAAAAGACAGACATGTCTATAGACGTGCTGTTAGATGCATCTATAGGTGCGCTTTGATCGATACCTTTTTCTAAGAACTTGAAAAGGATATGCGCCTGACCTTACTAGTACAAAAAACATCCGTTTGACCTGCATATGACAAAGGACGAATTCAAAGAGAGCAACTTCCAAAAAAGATCAATCGTCAAGAGACTTACCTTGGATAGAGGTATGGAAGCTTCTTGTCCTTCTTCAAAGTTGCTTCTCTTTCTTCTCTTCCTTGTTCACCCTCTACTTCTCTTTCTTCTTCTCCTTGTTCACCCTCTTCTCTTGTGTGCTTGGGGACGATTGTGTAAGCCTGGTGCTTGGAGATAAGTTTGGATGCTCAAAGCTGTGTCTGTTAATAGGAAATCAAGCCACGTGACGTTAAAAGTATGTGAAGAAAAGCAAGCATGCTAAAAGTAGGTTCGAAAATCAGCTCGCAGTCTGTGCGTCTAACTGCACGTCTATCAATGCATCTAAAGTACGTTTTAGATGCACTCCACAATACAGACGTGCTGTTAGATGTGATTTTAGATGCTCCACAGAGTTTTGATATTTACAACTCATCCAAGAATAAATTTTTTGGGTTGTTTATATATAGGATGTCTTCATCTTCAACAAGTAGCTCCAGTAAGGATGAATCCCTTCGTATTCACCATCATGAAATGTGGTTGTAGCAAAAAATCAAATGTATGTGTGATCGATGGCGATGAAACATGTATCGTGCACACAGAATTACACTCAATCATGTCTCAAAGTATGGAGAATGGGATGCGACCGTAAACATGGTAAGTGTTAAAGAGTTAAGATTGATTGAGATACATATGGGTGTTCATGTGTTTGAGTTATGATCCCGTTTTAATTTGATATAGGATGCAGTGCCACACCCGCATATGTTCCCCTATGCTCATCGTGAGGAGGCGAAGCATCATCGATATGAGGTGGGATCTTCAGGAGGGACCGTTACGGATGCATGGAGTGATGGTGATAGTAGCCCTCCGCCATTACCTCATGAGGCCGTGGAGGAGGAGGTGTTTGATGATATGGTGTGGGATTTATATGTCCATCAATCCTCAGGTAGGGATGATAGCATCGAGCAAGACGATCTTTTTACCACATCATCGACTCCACTATTTGAGGGGTGCACATTCTCTATTCTATGTGCCTCCCTTGAGTTACTAAACTTGTAGACTATCTATGGATGGAGCAATGCAAGTTTGAATGCATTACTCAAGTAAGCTTTAAAGTCTATTTTTCAAACATGGTGAATTATCTAGTGGGTCAATTACTCGAATGCTTTTTCTCATTTATGGTCTTCACATGCAGGCTATTGTGTAAAATGCTTCCAAGGGAGAATAAATTACTGACCTCAAGAGATATGGCAAGGCAACATGTGACCTCTCTTGGAGGATTAGATTACAAGCGCATCCATGCATGCGTCAATGATTGCGTTCTATTTCGTGGACCACATAAGGATGCAAGAGAGTGTCCTACTTGTGGAGAGGCAAGATATAGAGCAGATCTCAAAACTTTGGATGTGCCTTGTAATATTCTGTGACATTTTCCCATAATCCCTTGCATCCAACATATGTTCAAGTGCAAATCCATTGCAGAGCTCATGTCATGGCATTCATCCCATCGATCAACCGATGGCAAGTGGAGAACTCCCGCAGATACTCCTGCGTGGAAGCATATTGAAGACACATGGCCAAGCTTCAAGGAAGAACCTAGGAGCTTGAGACTTGGATTGGGTACGGATGGTGTGAACCCATTTGGTCTCAAAAGCACCTCTTATAGTGTATGGCTAGGGATATTGGTGAATTATAATCTTCCACCCTCTAGGGCGATTAAGAAAGGACATGTTATATTATCTCCTCTAATTTCAGGAAAACATAAAGTAAAAAATCCTAATGTTTATTTGGAGCCTTTGATTAACGAGCAACACCTTGGAGAGGTATCGAGGTGCATGATGTGAGCAGGCCTCCCTCATCCATGAGACTTCAATTGCAAAGCAATCTTGATGTGGATGATGCATGACTTCCCAAGCTATGGCGAGTGTTCATGTAAGCATTGCACTTTTAATTATGAGTAGGCAATCGATGTGGCACCCTAAACCCACCTTGAACTCTTAATTGCATCTATTGTTCAGGTCTCACTAGATTGGGTTACCATGCATGTCCTATTTGTGGTCCTTCGCTAGTTTCCTCACGGTAGGTAGACACATTGAATAAGGTCATTTATGAGAATCACCATCGATTTCGCCCACCTGATCATCCTAGATATGTTGCCCCTTGGAATGAAGTCCCTCCCTAGAGGCCAAATGGGCATGTCTTTTTACCTCGTGCACCGTGGAGGTTATCAAAGCTAGAGATGGTGGCGGTGAAGCGAGCTATCACTACAATTCGTACTCCCACTGGATGCATGAGGTGTTTGAAGGGGGCCTTCACAAAGAGAAAGAAAAGAGGTGTAGAGCAATTATATGGCTTGAAATCTCATGATTGGCACAAGATTCTCCAAGTAAGTATTTTATGTGCATAATATCTTTTTCCTTCCAAATTTGTGAGTGAACTAGAAGCAACTAATCAACCATTCCTCATATGTTTAGTTCATACTACCTACTAGCATTTCTCATAGTGCATCAAAAGACGTGAAGGATTGTATTTACAAGATGGGCGAGCTTGTGAGGTACTTTACAAGATACAAAATGTGAAGCATATCAATGCTCCATGCAAGGTGTTCATATTGCTAATATGACATACTTTTTCCTTTCTAGGTATGTGAGCTCAAAGGAAATAAATCCCACTATGCTTGAGAATGCTTGAGTCACTGTCAGTGGAGCTGGTTTGTTTAGTGGAGGAGACATTTCCATGTTCTATTCTCACAAGCCAACTACATCTCATAGTGCATTTGGTGGATGAGATTGCTATATGCGGTACTATACATGCACGATGGTTGTTCTTTCTCGAGCACTTCATGAAGACCTTGAAGGGTTTTGTGAGACAAAATGCAAGACCCGAAGGTAGCATGTCCGAGGGTTCGTTGGTACAAGAATCACTTGTATATATTTTTGAGTTTCTTGTTGATGTGGATAGCTCTCTCCCACGACTATGGAGAGATGATGAAGACCTAAGGATGACCTCTATTGTGCCTCAAGGGAAAGGATGTAGCAAAGTAATAGACATGGAGTTGCTTAATAATATCAACCTCTATTGCATGCTTAATAGTGATGATGTGATGAAAAGATGGGTGACAAGGTACGAGGATGCAAAGGCAAGAAGACAAGGAGACAGGGCCCTCTTTTGTACACACCACGGATCTCATGTGCCATACCCTCAGCATCTAAGAGCACTTCCAAAGGATATTCATGTGGATTGGCTACTTGACGAAATGGAGAGAGTAGAGAGAGATCAGCGGATGCATATCACAATGGAAGAATGGGAGTATGCTAGGGGATGCATGAGCAAGGTTGGTATATAGAATGTTATGCATAAGTTAGGAGCTTTCAACAATTTAGATTGCTTATTTAATTGATTTTCTCTTGGTGTAGTATACTATGTTCAATGCTATATGGTGTGAGGGCAAGCATTTTCGAACACAACGGATTGATGATAAGAGAAACACACAAGATTGCAGCGTCATTGCTAGCTTTGAGGGAGCCAATGGAGCCATGGATGATTATTGTGGCATAATGCAAGATATTATTAAGCTTGACTTTCGATGCTTCTTTATGTATGTTTTGGATGTAAAGTGGTTTAAGGACGTGTTGGAAAGAGGCCCTAATGCAACAATCAAATGCCATACAAGTGGCTTTGTAACTATTGACTCCACAAAGTTTTGGCAAAGTAAGGACACACTAGTACTACCCCAACAATGTGAACAGGTATTGTACACACATATAAAAATACTCACTTTTAAATATTTGATACGTTCGATGCAAGAAAAGTTTGAATTAGGTTGTCTATCAACCAATGGTGGATAATAATAGGTGGTGGGATGTCATACCTATTACACCACATTCCAGAGTGATGTATAGTACATTTACTAATATGGAGCATATGGAGGATGATCATGGCCATGGAGGTGATGATGACCGTGATACGAGAGAGGAGGATGATCATGAGATAGGAGATATAGATATTAAGGCCATTACCCATGAGGACGAGCCTACCATTGGTGATATTGATGTCAATGAGCACATGAGTAGCACAAGTATAGTGGATTGAATGTATTTATAGATCTCAACACTGGTTTGGATTTTGAAGTAGATAGTTTGGCAAGGGTTGATCTCATTGAGGATGAGATTGGAACCGTAGCCCATCATTAATATTGGCAAAACTATTTTACATATTGTCTCAATTTCCTCACCTCACTTTATTTTTGTATATGTGAGTTTGCCAAAAAGCATTGATATTTTTGTTAAAATTACGTGCTTTGGTAATCATGGGAAATGCTAGGAAAGCAATGATGATTGGCAGATATAATAGTGTCACGACAGAAATTGGCAAGGTAGCTGCGGCCATGGTAGAAATCAGAATATGCTGCAAACTCAAGAAAACCAATCCTTTAGAAGAGGACATGGTAACTCTAGAGGCAGGGGGAGCCAAAGAGGTCATGGTGGATGGCAGCAAGGCCAAAATGCAAACAGCAATGTTGAATGCTACTATTGTGGTAAAATGGGTCATATGGCTAAAGACTGCTACAAAAAGCAGAATGACATTATGAATGGAAAATTGCAGCAAGGCAATTATGCATCCTCTAGTAGACAAGGTGATGACAGAAACATGAACATTTGTTTATGGTGCAGCACATGAGCATTTGTTTGAAAAGTGCAGAAGAAAGTAATGATGTGTGGTATGTTGACTCAGGTGCATCAAACCACATGACAGGTCATGCAGAATGGATGCAGGATGCAAGGAAAATGGAAAGACCAAGATTTGTGGAGACTGGTGATGATACTGCACATCCTATTGTGCACATTGGTAAAATTCCTTTGTTTATGCAGGATGGGAAAAAGAAATACCTATCTGATGTATTTCATGTCCCGAATATCACAAGAATGTGGTTTCTGTTGGTCAAATGGTTGAGCAGGGCTTGCAGGTTAGATTTAATCCTCATGGATGCTTTGTTGAGGATATGAAAAATAACGGTCACTTGATAGCAAAAGGAAAGAAGAAGGGAAGGATGTTTACGTTGGATGCAGACATGCCTGAATTGAGTGCAGCAATGTTTGCACATGGGACCGGTGTAGTTGCAGATATTGATATCTGGCATAAACGCATTGGTCATGTTAATGTATAGCGACTTAAATCAATGCAGACCCAAAATATTATTGCAGGATTGCCTAAATTCAAGGTTGCAGAAATGCATAAGGTATGTGAAGCCTATCAATTTGGAAAACAGGCAAAGAAACCATTTCCTAGACATGTTTGAGAGAGTAAGAAGCCATTGGAATTAATCCACTCTGATGTGTGGACTACTAAAGTTGCATCTATTGGAGGCTGTCATTATTTTGTCACTTTTATTGATGACTACAGCAGAAAAGATTGGGTGTATTTTATGAAAAAGAAAAGTGAAGTGTTTGGGCATTTCAAAGCTTTTAAAGCTATGGTTCCTGCAGGAGCACGGCATAAAGCAGCAATATTCATGCAGTCATACCCCACAGCAAAATGGACTTGTAGAAAGAAAAAACAGGCATATTGGAGAGGTATCTTGGGCCATGCTAAATGAAAAAGGCCTACCAGATTATTATTGGGATGAAGCAGCTGCTACAGTAGTTTACATAATGAACAGGACTCCCACTACAGTAATACATGGCATGACGCCAAAGGAGATGTATACTGGTAGGAAACCAGATATTTCTCATTTGAAAATTTTTGGTTGCATTGCCTATGTTCATGTGCCAGATGAGTTGAGGTCCAAGTTGGATCCAAAAGCTGAGAAGTGCATTTTTATTGGTTATTCTCTGCAGCAGAAAGGGTATAGATGCTATAACCCTTCTACTCATAAGTTTACAGTGAGCAGAGATGTTGTTTTTTATGAGATGAGCAGCTGGTATAAACCAATAAATGTGATTGATGATGTAGATGCACAAAATGGTAATGCTGCAAAGAATTCAAAGCAGTAATCGCAAAATATTAGTGGACCTGCAGTGTCCTCTAGCAGCGGTTCACATACTCTGCCATGGATAGGCAAATTGAGATCAGGAGAATCTCCTCAAAGCAATGCAGGTCACTCTTATGTGGATGGTGAATCCAGTGGCTCTAAATTGATGATGAGTTGGGTATTCCTTCTCTTGTTACACCTGGAGTAAGGAAGACCAGGGATGTTTTGAGAGCACCTGGAAGTGAGCCTATTTTGCGCATGTCTACCAGAGCTAGGTATCCTATGGATAGGCTGAACTATGATGGATTCACCTCCATTCACTATGCCTATATGGTCAAAGTGATACAGGAACCAGAACCTACTTCTTTTGAGCAAGCCATGGGAAAAGAAAAATGGGAGAAAGCCATGGATGAAGAAATGGATGCCTTGGAAGCAAATGCTACATGGGAATTGGTGCCTTTGCCTAAAGACAAGAATGCAATTGGCTATAAGTGGGTTTATAAGGTGAATCACAATGCAGATGGTTCTGTGAACAGATACAAGGCAAGATTAGTTGTCAAGGGGTATGCACAGACATATCGCATTGATTATGAAGAAACATTCAGTTCGGTTGCAAGGATGGCAACCATAAGAGTAGCCATTGCTATGGCTGCATCAAAGGGATGATCTTTACATTAGATGGATGTAAAGAATGCCTTCTTGCACGGTGATTTGCAAGAAGAGGTCTTTATGGAGCAGCCACCAGATTATGTTCATGCTGTTCATCCTGAGTTTGTTTACAGGTTGAAGAAAGCCTTGTATGGCTTGAAGCAAGCACCTAGAACATGGTCTAACAAGATAGGACAGTATCTTGTCACTATTGGCTTTCAGATTTCCAAGGCATATTTCTCACTTTACGTGACAAAAACAGAGAAAGGTATTATGCTACTTGTCATTTATTTGATGATTTGATCATCACAGGTGATAGTGATGAAGATATCCTTCATGTGAAGATGCTATTGAAGCAGAAGTTTGAGATGAAGGATTTGGGAGAGCTGCGTTATTTCTTGGGCATTGAGTTGATTAGATCACCAAGTGGGATATGGCTCTTGCAAAGGCAGTATGGATTGGACATGTTGTCCAAATATGGGATGACAGGCTATAAGCCTATTTTAGTACCTTTGGAGCAGAATGTGAAGCTGAGCACAGATGCAGGTGAGGTTCTAGAAGACCCTACTATGTACAGATGCATAGTAGGAAGTTTGATTTATATGACTATTACTAGGCCAGATTTGAGCTATGATGTTGGATTGGTAAGTCGGTTTATGCAAGCTCCAAGGAAACCGCATTTGGATGCGGCTAGACGCATACTCAGGTATGTGAAGTCCATGTTGCAGTATGGACTATTTTATGAGGCTAGGGTTCAAATACAATTGCATGGATACACCGATGTTGATTGGGCTGGTAATATTTCTGATAGATGATCTACCAGTCGATATGTGTTCTATTTTGGGAGTGTTGCAGTCACTTGGAGCAGCAAGAAACAACCTACAGTTGCCTTGTCGAGCATAGAGGCTGAGTATAGGGGTGCAGCAATGGCTGCATGTGAGGTAGCTTGGTTGCATAAGCTACTTTATGATATGCATCAGTCCACAGATGGGCCAGTTGTCATTTATTGTGAAAACATGAGCAGTATACACTTGGCAAATAACCTAGTCTATCATGCTAGAACAAAGCACATTGAGGTACATTATCACTATGTGCGGGAGAAGGTTTTACTAAGTCTTATTGATCTAGTTTATGTCATCACAGAGGATGAGGTAGCTAACATATTCACAAAGGCATTGGGCGTAAAGAAGCTGCGCAAGTTCAGAGACCTGGTTGGTGTGTAGGAATTGGGATTGACCTCGAGGGGGAGTGTTGAGATATCGAGCTCCACTCGTGATATGCCAGGATGACCGTTGTGCATTTATGTCACTGACTTGTTAGTTGCAGATGCAGTTGGTACACCGCCCATGAATAATAGCTGGATGACAGCTATCCTTATGTACTCTAGTTTGTGGCTCAGTTAGTATGCCACCTTAGTTAGCTGAGTTTGGTTTGAGACCCACATATAGGGTTCTTCTATTTCTTTGTACTAGAGTTCTTTTGACTTTCACAACTAAGAAGAGGAAAACTATTTTCAGCCTCCACCTTTGTGTGTATTCCCCCATTGTGTATGTGAGAAAGTCGCAAGTGAGACTCCTTCCTTCTCTCCCATGATCTTTACAACGGCAAGCTCGTGAAGCCCCTTTTCATCACTGGCTACAGCAACCCTGATTCTTTAGCATCCAGCCTTCGTCCTCTACTGTTTCCAGCATGCCATCGAAGCTTCTTTCACAGGAGCACACAGTTGGGAGGTAGCGCCATCTATTGTATCAGTTCTATAGTAATCAAATTTTTGATTCTCCATACTATCTATTTTCTCTCTTGCGTACGAGATCCTATTATCTATTGAGCATAGATGTTGTATTGTTTTCTAATAATATTGTCTCTGAAGAAGGCTTGCAAATGGATCCTTACAAGGTTCAAGTAATCATGGCATTGCCAAGTCCTGAGAGTGTCACTGGTGTTCGCAAATTTCTAGGAAAAAGCAAGTATTATCAATGCTTTTGTGATGATTTCACAAAGATAGTGCATCCCATGAACTTGTTGACAAAAAAAGGAGTTTCTTTCCAATGGGGTGTGAAGCAACAAGAGTCTTTTCAGCAACTTAAGGAGGCCATGAGTAAGGGCCCAATATTGAAGCCCCCTGATTGGTCTCAAGGCTTTTATGTAAATCCAAGTGTATCTTTGCATTCAGTTGGTGCTGTATTGCTACAAAAAGGAGAGGTAGGCAGAATGTAACCCATCTATTATGCTAGCCGACAACTTACAGAGGTAGAAACAAGGTATGAAGAAATGGAGCAGCAAGCTCTCTCTTTGGTGTTTTCAGTCAGAAAGTTTCGCTCCTATTAATTACCTCGACCATTTTTCTTCCTTACCTCTCAGTTTGTATTAGCATATCTAGTTCACAAGCCTAATCCTAGGGGGAGATTTGCAAAATGGTTGTCAGAGCTTCAAGAGTTCTCTTTCTCTTTTGTCACTGAAAATACCACTAGGTCCACTATGGCAAATTTGTTCACAAGACGGCAAGATCTAAGAGAAGAAAAGAAATATAAGGACATTAATGATGAAAGGGAGACACCACCAACAGATTTTGTCTTGTATTTTGATGAGGATTTTAGTCCTTCATGCCAACAAGGAGCCAAGGGGATAGTCTTGATGAATTCTAAAGGTCAAGAGGTGTGGGCAAGAGGACAAGAGCTTCTAGGTATCACAACTAACAATGTAGCTCAGTATAATGCTTTGATTCTTGGTTTGGAGGGTTGTCTTCAAAGTCAAGTTAAAGAATGGGAGGTAAGAGAAGATTCTCAGCTTATTATAAAGCAAATGCAAGAGCATTACAAGACAAGAAGTCCTCATTTGAAGGAGCTTAATCAAAAAGCTATGGCACTATGTAGTCAGTTTGATTTTTGCAAGTTTGTTCATATAAATAGAAAAGAAAATCAAAGGGTAGATGAGTTAGCTACTCAAGCCATTGTAGTACAAGACAGAGGGGTGGTTTCGTTGGTAGACACTAGATGGCCAAATATGCAAGATGTTTAGTAATATGTGGGAAGAAGGCATGTTTCCTCGAGGGTTAACTCCACAACAGAAGCAGAGATTGGTAAGGAAGGCTTGTCCCTATACTGTTGTTGATGACATTCTTTATAAATTGGGAAAAGATAAGGTGCTCCGTCAAGTGGTCCATCCCATGGAGACTAGGAGAATCCTAGAAATGTGTCATGAATGCTCCGGTCATTTTGCTTCAGCGAGCATCGCTAGGAGAATTCTTAATGCAGGTTACTTTTGGCCACGCCACCATAAGGATGTATATGAATGGTGTCGAAGTTGTAAAGTATGCCAAAAGTTTGAAAGGCGATATTCATGGGCCCTTGAAGCCTATTCTAGCATATGGACCATTTGAGAGATGGGAGTTGGACTTTTTGGGACCACTCCCTCGCTCATCTCAAAGCAAGCATTATTTATTCGTGGCCACAGATTATGCGACTCGGTGGGCAGAGGCCAAGGCCACAGTCAATAGCAAGGCAAGCACAGTGGTAAAATTTCTCTTTGATCAAATTTGTTGACGCTTTGGTTGTCCTTTGGAAATTCTCACTGATGGAGGAAGCTCTTTTAGAAATGAACTAATTGAAGATGTGGTGCATAAGCTAAAGATGAATCATAGCATGTCCACGCCATACTATCCCCAATGTAATGGCTTGGTTGAGAAAACAAATGGATTATTGTGCAATTCAATGGGAAAGCTTGTAGACACCAAAAAAAGGCATTGGGATAGGCACTTGGCAGAAGTTTTATGGGCTGACAGAACCACACACAAGCTAGCTATTGGGTTTACACTATTCCAACTAGTGTATGGAATAGAAGCCATTTTGCCCATTGAATTGGAGACACATAGTCTTCGCACTACTGTTGCAAGAAAAGAAGGACAAGAGGATGCCTATGCTCAACGATTGGTATAGCTAGAAGCCTTGGATGAATGCAGATTACAGGCCTTACAAAACTTGGAAGCTTCTCAAAAAAGGCGCAAGGCCCGTTTTGACACCAAATTACGCAAGAAGAAAGATATTACAGAAGGAGATTTGGTCATGAGATTTGATAGCTGTCTACATAAGCGGGTAGACAAAAAGTTTATCAGCTGATGGGAGGGACCATATCGAGTCAAAAATAAGTTCACGAATGGAACCTATCAGCTTGAGGATGTTGATGGCATGGTGATACCTAGAGGCACCAATGAGTATCACCTTAAATTATTCTATGCTCAACCACTTTGAGGGCCAACAGAGCCTCTCTATTACTAGAGAGGATCTGCTGAGCAGATCTACTGGGGGGGAAAGATGTGATGCCAAAATTTGATATTTTTTATTTGGCATTGGTATTGTTTTCTTCTATGTTTCATAAGAGTTTGAGTATCAAGTGATAGCCTAGCGGCTCTCACTTATTTCTATTTTCTAAGATATTGTATGGGATTGAGAGGATGAGTGGAATGGATCATTGTAAATACCATGTGTATGAATGATAAATAATTAATAAAATGTATCCCTTTTTTATACAAATCTGTAAATTTTTTCCAAAACTATTTTAAATAGTCCCTTATGTATATTTATTTCTGTAAATTTTAGGAATAAAAAATATCCTTCTTTTGAACTCACGTGATAGGGTTACATATGATGAGTGACCCCCCCAAGAGCCCTCCTCTGACTTTTTCATCATCTCTTCCACCATTAGGCATGTTGCTGTAGTTCTAGTCTCCTCAAGCCTCTTCTATGAGCCTTCTCTCCCTCTTGTAGATATTCTCTTATGTACACTCTTGAGTCCATCTCTCTCTAGTACATTCTCTCTCTATGGGTAATAGTCTAGGAGCTTCCGCTCCCTGTTGTACGTATGAAACCTCTTCTTCTCCCTTGTGTTTGTAGTATTTTTAGTTGCATTGGAGTGGAGTCTCACTCTATTGGTAATGAAGGTCACTTCAGGTTCTCTCTCTTGAGTGTCTCTTTCCTTTTTCCATTGTTTTCTCTTCCAAAGTGCTCAAAAGTGTTGTCTATTCGGCCGCTCATTGTGCATACATGGTTTATCTATTTCCCAAGCCACAAAGGGAGCTCTTACTTCCCTCTTAGGCGACCTCTATGGGACTTAGATCGTTGATGAAGTCTAAGCATGGAGGTAGTATTCTCCCAAGTCGGCACCAGTAGAAGGAGTAGGTGTTTTTCATGACAGTTTGACCCCCTGTCAATATTTTTCTCATAACTTTTTGCTCGGTGGTCCGATTTGGACGAAACTTATATCAACGCAAAGCTCTCTTCAAGGAGCATCATGCTATGTGTTTAGTTATTGTATTATATGTTAAACCTAAAATCTATGACTCTCTATGTGTGACTACTTCTTTTTCAGATAGTTTTACCCCCATCCAATAAACTGTCCATATCTTTCCGACCGCTTCTCTGTTTCTTACGAAACTTATATCAGACTGAAGCCCATTTCAAGGTGCATCTCAATATGTGTTTAAATATTTGATATCATGTCTTTGCTGAAAGGTATGGGTCTCTGTGTCTTATGATAGTTTGGAGAGTGTTTTGAGCTAAGTGTAAAGGTGTCTATGAAGGAGGTACAATGTTTCCTCGAAACCTACCCATCCGACCCAATCAGCCCCTTCAAACTCCTTAATAAATATCACTTCATGTCATGTTGAGCCGCAAGATCTTCTTTCAACAACGTATCGCTCTTCTCTTTGGCATAGACCGACTTGCTGAGATTATGGCCTCCGCTAATCCTTTCCTTCTCCCTATGCTTGAGTACATCACTTGGGATGTTACCATTTTCATTCTCATCTAAGGGAGGAAAGTGTGGTGTGGTCTCTTGGTATAAAAGCTTCTTTTTAATGTCCCCTTCCCAGTGATAACTATCTCTATCACTCAGTTTGGAAGTAGAAGGAAGTGAAGAGGTGCATGAAGTTTATTACCCCAAACTTCATGTCACACCACCCATGTACAACTCCAATGATTGTAGTGCTTGTAAGAAAGAGGTGAAGAATGACGTAAATGACTCTAAAGCTTTATATTTTTTTATAAGGTGGCCATATATTTAAATTCTAAAATGATGCATGCCTAGAAGCTCAATAATTATATGGAGCCATGGGTATCTATGGTAATGAGGATGAGGAGGAAAAGGATAGGCATGAGGGTGAGGATGCATAGGACAATAGCAAGCATTAGATTATGGAAAAAATAGCAATGAATAATCTTTGGAATAAGTGGGGAAATGTCATATATTCTTCTCCACCTTAAGGCATGTAATATGTATACTTTCAAATTATATGGGAATCCAACAAATTCCTTGTCCTTGTAGAAGTACCAAATGGGATGAGTGAGGAAGTATTGCTTCAATTTCACCATTGTTTAGGGCAGAAAAATACACACCAATATAAGCAATGATATATTTTTAAGAATCCCATTCACATTTTTAATGGAGTTTCAAAAAATGATAAAAAGCTTAAACTGTGGAGATTATGCACCAAGCTAAGTATGTAGTGGATAATACCACACCAACCACTAGTTGGGAAACCCTAGCAGATGAAGTTAAGAGAATGGCATTGGTGCCATTCTCCACAACTTCAGGTGATCTTTTGGAGAATGGAACTGGTTCCATTCCATGTGTTCTTATGGAGAATGTCACTGGTACCACTCTCCATAAACTCACATGGAGAATGGAACAAGTGCCAATTTCCATGGACAATGGCATAGAGAAGCTAAAGAATGATGTGGTGCCATGGGTACTATGATAATGAGGATGAGGAGAATAAGGATAGGCATGAGGATGAAGATGGATAGGTGAGTAAATAACAATGGCGAGCATTAGATGATGGGAACAATGGAAATGAATCCTCTTCGGATTAATAGGATGCACATTTTGGCAGATGACTTCTTATCTAGAGACAAATGCTAGAATTTTTACGTTGATTCAAATTTGAATTTTTAAATTTTCAAATTAAATTTTAATAAATTTAAATTTGAGTTTGAAAAAAAAGGGTAAATGAAAAAATTCAAACCCAAGATTGAAATTTGAAAAATAAATTCAAATTTCAAATTTCAAATTTGAATTATGCTAATTTCAAATGCTAGTTGAAATTGAGACATCAAATTACATTTCATTTCAATTGTGTGAGAGACAAATACACAGTTTTTTTTTAGTGAAAGGAGACACGTGCACATGCACACACACACACACACACATGAGAGAGAGAGAGAGACATTGACAGCTTGCCTTAAAAAGCCAAGCAAATGGGCAGCCTCATTAATTAAGATTTCATAGATGTCTTTCCCATGAATGGAGTTCAAGATTTTGTGACCGTGAACGGAATTTGGAATTTAGTCAAACCTCTATTTTGTTTGAAACAAAGATTGGATGATTTTGTTTCAACCTGCAACAAGATTGAGAAAGAAAGATTGAAACGAATGATTGCATGAGGATTGAGAGGCACGGAGAAGTGACAACATCACAGGTAGGCTCGGGGGGGTCACTCATCATATGTAACCCTATCCTGTGAGTTCAACAGATAGATATTTTTTTATTTCTAAAATTTATAGAAATAAATATACATAAGGGACTATTTAAAATAGTTTTGGAAAAAAATTACAGATTTGTATAGAAAAGGGGTACATTTTATTAATGAAAAATTTATAGATAAGGGATTTTAAAAATAGGCCGTGAATGCACGTGATATAGAGGGTTTATACATAGTGACCCCCCCAAGTAGGTAGGTCACATGCAGAGAAGAGTCGCAAGAGAAGGGTCGTCACACAAAGATAGGGATTTGATTTTTCTTCAAAATTATGGCCTTAGACCTTAGACGTTTTTGGCTTTACCTTTTGGACCTTAGTGTTTTTAGCCTTAGGCTTTTTCTTTAATTAAATATTAAAGCAAGTTAGAATTTTAAGCCTAATTTTGCATAGGATGAAGCCCTAATTTCACATAGGACAAATCCCACAAGCACACATGTTGCCATCGCGGTTGGTCCTCTTCTCCTTTCAGGGTCAGACTTTCTTCACAGGGTTAGTGTTTGGAGGGTTGGAGGTGGATGGAGCTTTAGGTCTACCCTCTCGCATCCACGATTGGTTTTTCGATGATTTTTGACAAATTTGGAGTTTTTGTTCATGGTTTTTTGTGTTAGGGGGGTGCTATACTAGCTAGTCTACCTACTCAATGCAAAAAACATGAAAGAAAAACAACATTTCAGTGCAAAAATGAAAGATTTCTTGAGGGGTGACTCTTAACACAGAAAACAACTTCGAATTTCAGTTTGATTCTTCATTCTTGGTTGTTTTTTTGTGAGATTTGACAACATACACACCTTAGCAATATGAGAAACTACCTCCCTATCATTTCAAAACTCTAACAAACCTCAAAAACAAGCTTCCTAAACTCAAAAATGCTCTTCGACATGAAATGACATTTTTCCTTCTCTTTTCCATCCAACTCACACCTCCTTCCTCATTCCTCTATTAAAACTCCACTAACAAAGCTCCAAGATAAGCTTGAATCCTTGTGCAATGGGTAGATTACGAAAGAAAGAAAGTGCAAATGCAAAAGCATACCTTGAACTTCCTGGCAATGGTGCCAAAAATGTGGTCTCAATGGTGACTCACGTGTCATGGGGATCTTGAAGGAATGCTGTTGGAGCCTCTAGTCCAAGCTACTTACTTTTGAGAGCAATGCAAGAATGAGCCAACCACTTGTGTCATGCAAGTGGCTTCCGAATTATTACAGTGTGTTTCCAAGAGAGAAAGAGGGAAGGGGGAGAGGGAAGAAGAGAGGGGAGAAGGGAGGGAGAAGGAGAAGGTAAGGAGAGAGTGAAGGGGGATGGAGTGGCAAACACAAAGGCACTACAAAGGAGACAAGAGAGCACCCAAAGACACTCTTGAAGAGAAGAGGGAGCTTGTATTCCAAACTTGTGCATACAACAATGAAGACCAGAGTCAACCATTTGGTCTTTTATACATGTCACCTTTTGAAGGGAGGGCCAATCCTTTTCCTTTTAGCACTCTCTCTTTCTTTACATTTAAAAGGCTCTTGGGCCCGTAGGGTGCCAAGGCATCTTTGCTATCCTTTCCATCTCTCCCCTACTGTTCCACTCTTGTGTATCAGAAATAGCACTTGTGTTAACCATATAAGAGCGCTAAATAGCGCTTGTGCTAGCCTCGATCCTCCGAGGCCGAAACTATTTGGGGCTCAAAAACCCTGTGTGAGGACCAAAACCTGGAGTGGAGAGGCCAATCTTGAGCTACTTGTGGCTTGACCCTCATGAGGCAAATAACCCACACAATAACCATATTTTGTGGCAATTTGCAGCTTGAACCTATGACCGTTTAGGATATTTGGGGCTCAAACTCCCTGAGCTTATACTGTACTCCTTCCATGGCTGCAACCATTGAAGTAAATCATGAAGCCTAATCACCTTTAATCACTTGCATTCTATGACTATACTCTGTGAATGTTAAAAATGGGGAACCAGGTTGGGGTTTATGGAAGACTATCATCGAGGAGGCCATTCCATTTTTAATCTGTTTGAAAAAAAAGAACCAAATATGGGAATATAAAACACATTACAAATCATATGAGGGCACTCATTCAAGATCTGCAAAAGAATTCAAGGTACAAACAAGCTACATTCACACACTTCTATTAGAAAATTTATATATATTGCACAAGCCAAAAAAGAGGAGAGTTTCTACACCCATCACTTCAACTAGTGCTTAAGGCCAATGAGTTCATGAAAGGAAAATAGGAAAGAGAGGAAGCACGTTCTAACCTGAAAATGAAGTGTCCTGGCACCAGATGATCCCGCTTGAAAGAGGAGGTGTTTCATGTTTATTGCCCTATAAAAGAGAGGAAACATACCATTTTAAGAAAACTAATTAGTGAAAGGAGGAGTTTGGAGAAGCAACATTCCAAAGGGTACGACATAGAGAAGCCTACAAATAAGGAGAAAGCACAAAAACAATAGGTAGAGCTTTCATACTCTTCTCTTTCATGATTTTTTTTCATGTATCATTTCTTCCTTTAGAGAAAGAAAAGGAAAGGAAAGGAGGAGAGAAACTTTAGAGAAAGGAAGGTAAAGTGAAAGTAGAGGAAGGGAAACAAGAGGAGAGGTAGAAAGAAAGATAAAGAAACCAAACAAACTTGAAATAGAAGGAAGAGAGGAATTCTTACCTTGTGATGGAGAGGGAGCTGCAACAAGTCTTGTAGGTGCAGAGGGACGATGTAGGAGAGGATGGAGAGGTGGGAGGGGGAGGGGCAAGGAGGAGGCAGGAGTGAGAAGGCTAGGGTTGTGGGCGATTGTGAAGGATGAAAGTGAAAGTGAGGGAGGAGAATGTACAAAAAATCGAATGGCGTCACGGGACGAACAGAGTGGGTTTTTGGTTTTGAGAATCTGTCTGTAGGGGCATCAGTATGAAAGTGGGTATATAAAAGCAGAGTGTTGGTATGGACATTAGTATGGTCGTCAATATATATCAACGCCCATACCGAGACGAAACATGGGTTTTCTAGGGGTTTAGGGTTTAGGATTTTTGGGGGGGCTTGGGAGATTTTGGGGGGTGAGTGGGTGTTTGAAGGGATTTAGGCCCCAAGGTGTTTGGTGAAAGAGAGGGTATAAGGGAGTTTGAGGGAATTTGGGGGATTTGGGTGTTTGGCCACCTTGAAGGTTTATGCATGAGATTGCAATCATAGGTGCAACTTGTGGATGAGCTGCCTATGGTGCAAAATCAAATCCAACACATCCTGCTGCACTTGTTTTGCCACCCTAGTGGTGGCCAAAGTGCACAGAGTTGAGAATCACGAGTTTGCTTCTTTATTGCATGTGTCCGCTATCCCTTAGTGATAGCCTCCTTGCGCATGGCTAGAATGCGCATTTGCCTCATGCTCCCCAAAGGTGCCTAAACACCCTTAGCAAGGGGGGCAGGGATTGGGTAAAATTAAATTGTGAAGAAGAGAAGTGGGGGTAGGTCCCCACGATGTTGTTTATTGGCACATTAGTATTAGTTGAGGGGTGAGAGGGAGTGAATTAACCTAAGTACAATGCAGGATTTTGCGAGGCAACAAATTATCATAAGGTAAAAATTAAAATTTGGAGAAGCATCACTAAGGACAAATCAAGAAGCTTCTCTCACCACCTTGAATAGGTATATGAGGGGAAGGAAGTCGAGGGAGAAGGGCACGAAGGGAGAGGGAAGAGAGAAGGTATACATAGGGAGACGGAGACTCGACGAGAGCTAAGGGAGAGAGGGAGATAGAGTGGAGAGGGAGAGGGTTGAGGGGAAACCTAGGAAAAGGAGGGAGCTACACTAAGGAAGAGGAGAGGGGAGGGGTTGAGACGAGGAAAGGGGGTGTTGAGGAGGGGGGCAGAGGTGAGTAAGGGAGAGGAGAGAAGAGAGAGATGTAGCTATGGGGGGCTGGACGATGCATAGTGAGGAGGAAGGGAAGGAGGTGGAAGAAGGATGGATTGATTAATTGAGTTGTATCTTAGATTAATTTGCTTATAGGTTAGGGTGATTGATTGATCGTCTCCCCCACCCAAACCTCTGAAATAGCTTCTAGGTTGAATCTCCCTGAATTTTGTTTGCAAAATTAGAAATTGGATGCAAGTGATTCAGCTCAGAATCTTTGTTAGGGCAGGTGCTAGGAATTTTCGAAGTGGGGGGCCCTATTGGTGAAAAATGGTATTAGCCATTAGTAAAAGATGAGGGGGAAAGATAGGTGGGAAAAATTAAGCAATTTAAGGTTTTACCACACGTCCCCCTTCAAGATGTTTATGCATCACCTTGCGTAGGTATAGTAGGGTGAGCTAGCTGCTTACTGTTGCAAGCATGTGAAGTGCGGAGCAGGGGAGAAGGCTAGGAGATTGATTTCGAGTGCTCAAAAGGCTATTGCAGGGGTTTTCAAACACGAAGGCTAGGAGATTGATTCTGATTGCATAGATGAAAGGAAGAAAGAAAGCTCTAGGATGCCATAGCCAGGAAGGAAGCAAGCTCGAGGAAGAGATCAATAGCTAGGCAAGTTGCTACTTTGACATAGATTGCAGCGGCATGCTCACCACCCCTGTTGCTCCTTTATTTAGTCCCTGCTCATGGCGCCTCTCCTTTCTCCCTCCGTAATTGTAACAACCAATGGTTGAAATGCAATTCTAAGCACGAAACGTTATGGCGATAAAGGGATTGCGAATTGAAACACAAAACTTAAGCTTGCAGGTCGTACAAGCCCCTGACTGATTTGGGAGGTGATTTTAATAATTTGTGTACCTTGGTGGAGCTTTCTTGTTGGATGATTGCTACTGAAGGCCTGGGACAGGTGCTGGTTATTTCGTTGAGCTTCTTCCATCACTGGGCGGATTGTAGAATAGTGTATTGATTCAATGCAAATGTTGGGGAGGGGGCAGAGGGGGAGATCATTGAGCAAAGCAGGCCCAAGTTAGATTTGGATGAGTGCGAGGGGTGAAGAGATGGGCCGGTGAGGGCGAGAGGGATGGGGAGGGAGGATTAATGAAATTAATATAGATAAGGCTAGGAGGTGAATTAAATTAATCAAGTAAGGCTACTGAACTATCACCAATTAATTTTTCCCAATGAATTCTCCAAATTCTTGGAGTTGTGGAGATCAAATGCGATTGTTCAATGGAGAGGCAATTGAAAAAAAAAACTACAAACTTGGTTCCCACCGAAAGTGGGTGCTAGAATGTGAAGATAAGGAAGGTGAAAATATTTAGTAGGTATTAGTAAGTTACTAGAAGGGGGAATAAAGAAAGACTAGAAACGGGAATGGGCATTGGGGACTCTTCTAGAGGGTCCTAAGGAAGGTCAAGAGAATTCTCGAAGGTTCTGGCTGGTGCTTCTTCTTCCTGTTTATATTCTAACGATGAACTATAAACACCAACATTGCGTTTTTCAAAATTGCTATCGAACCCATTTCTCTGAATTCCATTCTCAAGCTCTATTTGATTCTCGATCTCGCCATCGCCATGGAATTCTTGCTTCCCCGTGACCCCATCGTCAATGCCTTCCAGCTTCTCCACCAATTCCCCCCTGCCGATGACAAGACCGACCCCTCCCCCGCTCAGACTTACATGCGCGAGCGCAATGCCATGGCCAGTACTGCTGTCGACGTCAAGGAGTACCCCGACGCTTACGTTTTCGTTGCAGATATGCCTGGGCTCAAATCGACAGACATTAAGGTCGGGATTTTGATGTTGGCGATCTGTTGTATAATTATTAATCGTGTGAAATGGATTAGGCTTATCTGTCCTTCAGCATTCTGAAAGACAGGTGCCCTCTTCTCCTGAGAGTAATAGCGATCTGAACGAGAGCGATCTTTAAAATGTCATGGTGGCGGTTGTTGATTGTTAAAATGTCTCCTGAATGCAGGTTACAGTGGAGAACGAGAACATACTTGTGCTAACCGGGGAGAGAAAAAAGGAAGAGGAAACTGATGTGAAAGTCAAGTATCTGTCCATGGAGCGAAAGACTGGAAAATTCATGAGGAAATTCAGTCTCCCTGGTAATGCCGATTTAGAACACATATCAGCCGGCTGCAACGATGGCGTCTTGACCGTCAAGGTGCCAAAGATCCCACCTCCTACTCCGAAAAAGATCAACATAAATGTTGCTTGACACTGGATGATCAAACAATACTCTGGAGTTTCCAAGATGCACCTAAACCTGTTGCAGACTAAGTATGTGCTTTTTCCACTTTTTGAGTCTTGCTAAAATAGTGTTATCCAGAATTACAAATTTGTACCATTTGAGTCTGGCACAGAATGCAAAGGTTTCTTGAATCTGGCTAAAATAGTGTGGATCAAGAGTTACAAACGATGTTTCTACTAGCATTGGCGCATATGGTGAATTCAACAAACGTCCCTGGTTTGAATAATTGAATAATTCATAACCAACCAGGGGCATTCACAGCGTTTTGGCAAAATCTACTACCGTCCTTCGTGTTTTGTAATCTTGCAAGAAAACGGAACGTCCTTGAATGAGTGAGTTTTTAAGAAAGTTATGTAAACTAGCGAGAGAACACCAAAGTCGTTAAACGAGAAATTAAACTAGGTAGAGGATGATAAAATCATTTACGAGAGAAATTTATGTAACGGAGAGATTGAGCTATGTAAACTAGCGAGAGCTGAAGTCATTTCCGAAAGATTTATATAAACTAGCGAGAGAATAACAAAGCCATTTAGGAAAAAAATTTAAAAAGTGAGGTTGAAAGTAGGAAAAAATTTTTAAAAGTGAGGTTGAAAGTAAAGGAAGGAGATATATTTTTGTTCCAAGTGAGTTTGAAAGTAAAGGAAGAAAATATATTTTTGTTCCTTCTTTATTTCTTTATTTCTTTTTTTCCCAAAGACCCTGCTCTATTGATAATAGAGAGGGCAATCTCAAAAAAAAAACCTTACAAAAAGGGGATAAAAACAAGAGTCAAACTTACAAAAAGGGGACAAAAACAAAAGTCAACTTATGGGCACATGTTGAACCCTTGTTGATATGTAATTTGTCAAACTTACAAAAAGGGGACAAAAACAAAAGTCAACTTATGGGCAAATGTTGAACCCTTGGGCGGGGGGGGTACGCGACATGTGCGCAAGGGGGGGGGGCATGGGGAGTGGGAGGGGGGGGGCATGGGGGGTGCGGGTGGGGGGAGTACGCGACATGCGCGCAAGGGAGGGGGGGCACGGGGCATGGGGTGGTTGATATGTAATTTGTCAAACTTACAAAAAGGGGACAAAAATAAAAGGCAACTTATGGGCAAATGTTGAACCCTTGTTGAAATGTAATTTTTTGTTCCTTTTTTTTTCTTTTTTTTCGAAACACGTCGGATCTATTGATAATAGAGGTTAAATCTCAAAAAAAAAACCGCATAAAAGAGGATAAAAACAAGAAGCAACTTATGGGCAAATGTCTCATTGAAAGCATGACGTTCTAAGCAGATAGACTATCACTGATGGCTATATCAGATTGTTGACCACCGATAAACTATCCTCTATCAAGTTGTCAATATCTTGATGTTAGCTAAATTAACTCTAGCAATAATTAACTCTTCAGGGGAGACTATCCTAGAAACATTATAAAAAACTTATTGATTATGTGTCTCCCATATGCTAAAAGGATTATCGCCCTTACGTCAAGGTCGACAGTTGGACGGAAGGGAATCCCAACCATCTGATCGTAAACACTAACACACTATTCAAAATTTTTGGACTTTTTCTCCTGGTTTGGACTTTTTTTTGGAGCATATACTCTCCACTTAACTTCACTTAGTGAGCTCAAAAATTGGGTTTTTTAGAGCACTAAATGGGTCACTTATATATAAATATGGCCTTATTAAGCTAAAAAGTCAAGTGGTGACCTCTAATTAAAAAAAGTATGGCTCAATGAAGCTATAATTCCCAAACTTGTGCATGGTGCCTCCATCCAATAACTATAATAATAATAATCGTAGTCTTCTAACTCCACTTTAATTTTAACACTATACTGATAAAGTGAAAATATGACACCATATGAAAAGAGTTTGTTGAATTCAACAAATAAGTGGTGTATAGATACACCATTTTTTTGAAAAAAAAAGTTTATTGAATTCAATATATAAGTGGTATAGATACACTCTTTTTTTTGAAAAAAAAGCATACAATATATTATTTTATTGGTGGTATATGGATACATCATTTGTATGGAAAAAAGTATACAAAACATTATCTTATGCATCTGAATCTCGTTCAGAGTCATCAAATTCATGTAATGTTTTTGCGCTTGATGGGTCAAGTCTTGCCAAATGATGTTTAGTATGTGGACATGACTAGGGTCAGGTATTGTGATACATTTTTCAACATTGTATCCATGCTTCTTTTTTAAACTTCGTGTCCTCAATTTTCAGCAATGAATAATGCTACTGACTTTCCACCTCTGTTAATCCCTCATTACTTGGAACCCATTCACATTTCTTTTGCAAGCATCTCTCATAGAGTTGTTTTATTGTATATCTTCTTGGGAGATTTTTCAATGGCTTTGGTTCATACCATAAAGTTGTGAATGTTATAGGAGTTCCCTTGTCATCCCTTTCTATCTTAGCAACATTTGCAACCCAAATCGGGCGGGCCACCTTGGTCATTCAACTCTGAACTTGGATCAAATGCCCAAACTGCAACAAATAGACCCTCTTCAATCTCATTAGATGGTATAAACTCTGGTAAGGGTTTGTCTCCCTTCTTGCCACAATATTTTTGATGTAAAAGGCATTCCTCTGCTTCCTCCATATCTACTAACATATTTATATCCAAAGGAAAACTTGATGACCTAGCTTGTTCCGGCCAAAAGGATTCACAGTATTCAATGCTCATTAAGTTTTCTTGTCTTTCTAAAGATTGGATAAGTGCTTCAGTTGATTTAATTATCTCCAAATTCTTAGTTGATTGCTCTAGATATTTCTGCATCATACTTTGAAGATGTTTAATGAAGGCTTTCAAGCATTTCATTTCATCTATGTCAAGTGATTTTCTTTTTGCAAGAACAAATCTAGTTTCCTCCAATGGAATTATTCGTTGTCATAAAGCATATGACTCACTCCATAAATGATCTCCATCTACTGAGTAGTGCTTCCATTGCATCACTGGAATATTGTTATGCATGTGAAACCGAAAGTAGTGTGGATTTATGTGTCCTATTAGGGTATCATCTCCTGCTTGTAAATGTGGCTGTATGAATGCTCTCCAATCTACCATCTTCTCTAGGATAGCCACTTCTGATTCTTCTTTGCGAGACCCTCCAATTTTTTTCCCAATTCGAAATAGCATATCCTCCATTGTCAACTAAGGGGGTCACTATGTATAAACCCTCAATATCACGTGCGTTCAAGGCCTATTTGTAAAATCCCTTATCTGTAAATTTTCCATCAATAAAATGTACCCTTTTTCTATATAAATCTATAAAGTTTTCCCAAAATCAATTAAAAAACTCCCTTATGTAAATTAATTTCTGTAAAATTTAGATATTAAAATATCCTTCTGTTGAACTCACGTGGTAGGGTTACATATGATGACTGACCCCCTCGAGATTGTCAAAACATCCATTGCCTTCAACTCACAAGAGATAATATTGAAGATTTGATCTATGTCTTCATGTGTATGGTTGACAAGAAGAAAGCCAACTTCCACTTCTTCAAATATTTTCAAACCAACCAGCATAGAGCATAAAGCAAATATATATTTATACTTGTTCTCTCTCCAACAATTATCAGCTTGTATTCACAATGTGTTAGGTAAACATCCACGAGCATCTCTAACCTTTCTTATTACTTTCATGATTGATGTAACAACTTGGTTACTATCATGGTCATGCAAACTATCAATCCATACATCACAAAAGATTCGGTATCCGTGTACTAATACTCCATACAAGTGTGTTTTTAGTCCACGTTTGCCCTCCAATGCTCATGGGATACGTCTATATTGTGGCAAAGTTGTATTCTGGTCCATGCCATCAATGGTGATGCACATGGGCTTATCGACATGTGAAATAGCTTCCTCTCTCCAAGAAGCATACAACTTTCCAGCATCCTGTACATGACATAAATGGATTGATCGCCATTTAATATATCTTTCTCACTGTTGCTCACATTTACTATGTTCAATGGCATTTTTTAATTCATCACATGTCTTACATTTTGACATCCTTTGCTTTGATGGTGTCTTGACATGGCAAAAATCTCTATGCCAAATTTTGTACAAGGTTGACCGTGAAATCATGCTCTCATCTCTGTCTTGTAAAGTTTTATTGATAGTTTCTCGGACGACCTTCTTTGTCATTCCCAAAGGAAGATGTTGTTGACATTCGACACATCCATCTAGCATTGTTTGTTGAAGATGAGACTGTGGTAATGCATGGTCTTCAAGAACTTGCTTTAATGTTGCGGTTGCATTTATAGTGCTTCCGTGGCATTTAAGCTTGTAGGTATTTCCATGAATTGTATGAACCACTTTTTCTTTCACCTTTGCACAAATGGTCCAGTATGTGCCATGTGATAGTCCAATTAACCATTGATATCCTCGACTGCAAATGGATCTCCCATTAACTGTGGGTTTCAATCTAGGTTTACAGTGTCTTGTGCTCAAATCTTGATTAGTGCCTTGATGAAGAAAGCATGAAAACTCTTGAAGAAGATAGTTATGTCTATTAGGCATTGTCTTACTCCAAATACCAAGGCGTATGGCCGCACAATCATCTTTTCCAACTTTTCTAATGCAAAGTCTCTTGCAACAAACTCGCATAAGCATCCTTTCCATATTCTCCTAGGATAACATTACATGTCTCTTTGATTCTGAAATTGATGCCATGATTCTTCGCCTCTTCACACTCACATACTTTCTTTTTGTAAATGGTGTCTTGCATTTTCCAGTTGTAAGCCCCTTAGACCTTGAATCCATTTCCCTTGAATCTTCATCTCTATAATCAAATGCTGTGTGGGCTTGAGAATTATTTGATACCTTCTAATATCTTGGAAATGGCAATCTAGTAGACATGTTCATTGATGTCAATTTGTTGCCAATGCCTCTTGAATTTTGTGGTTGAACTCTTTCTCCTTTGTAACTCAAGATTCTCCCATCTATATTCTTTGGCATGCTAGCAACAATATTATAAACAACATGACAAGTCTCATATTATTTGCCCCTTTTGCCCTGCATTTGAGTGGTAACATCATGATCATTGTCACTAATATCATCAATTCCTGTTATTGCATTACTTATCCCATCGATCTTTGGGTGTATTTTTCTTTGTGGTCCCATCTTATTATTCTCAACACAAGACAAGTCTTCTATATCAATAAGCATGTTTGAGTCACTTGCAACACAAGACAAGTCTTTTATATCAGTGAGCCTGTTCGAGTCACTTGCAACACAGGACAAGTCTTTTGTACCAGTGAGTCTTTTCGAGTCACTTGCAACACAGGACAAGTCTTCTATACCAGTGAGCCTGTTCGAGTCACTTGCAACATAAGACAAGTCTTCTATACCAGTGAGTATATTTGAGTCACTTGCAACACAAGAAATCTTTTCTACATCAACATCTGTTACTATAATGTTCTCAATACCTATGAGCATGCCACTATGATACTCTTGATCACTACTATAGCTTCTTATCAATTTGGATCCCATTTGTGTTATAGTACTTTTCTTTTGATAATATTCTATTGTGTCTTCCATGACATTAAAGGTAACTGTCTTGGGCAAACTTGATTTCAAGAAAGCTAACCCCCATTTACAAGTACTATGAACTTGTAGATGAGACATAGTATTATGGACATCTAGATGTGAAGTACTATCCATTGCATTTTGAATGACACGTGCACTAGTCAACTTAATTATCTCCACTATACAGTGTGAACTCTGAGCATAGCTCTTAAAGTTGCCAATTGCTAAAACTTCTCCAAAGCAAGATAACATCTCTACTTTTTTCCCCTCAAAATAAGTTTTCTTGATATCTTGAAAGTATGTCTTTGGAACAATTTCATCTTAGTCCCAGAGCGTTCTGTGTGATTGCATATCAAATATGTCACATTGTAAGATATCTCCCAATGTTTCAAAGTCTCCACATGGATATTTTAAATGTACTTCAGGATTTACAACATTGGTGATTATCACTACACATCTTCTCTCACCACAACATTGGAAATGACACACATTCATAGGATCAAGACTATGAATTCGTCCAAAAGCCACCACTTTATTCTTCTTATATAACACCACATCCATATCCTCTGTTAGGGTGAATACATGTTTTATGTACAAAAATAGATTAGCAACTCAAAAAAATACATAATAAATAATCATTGAGCTTATTATTACTTAATAACTTTTATATAAAAACTAGCAGAGAAGGCATTAAACCTAAACCCTACATCCTAAACTTTAAACAATTAATACCAAAACATCTTAACCACCGTAAATCCTAAACTTTAAACATTTATTTCCTAAAGCCTAAACCCTAAACCCCAAACTCCTAAATAATAAATCCTAAACCCTAAACCCTAAACCCTAAACCCCAAACTCTAAATCCTAAATCCTAAATCCTAAATCCTAAACCCTAAACCCTAACCCTAAAATACAACCAAAATTTAACGATTTTTTTTTATTTGCATGAATCAAAAAAATTGCACAAATTAAGAATTTTCTTGATTTGTGCAACAGATTGGATATACGGTTGGGGGTGCACACCCAATCTGTTGCTTGAGCAATAGGTTGGGGGATATATCCAAGCTATTCCACAAGTCAAGAATTTTCTTGATTTGTGCAACAGGTTGGATATATCCCTCAACCTATTGCATAATTTGTGCAACAGGTTGGATATATAACCTGTTGCTCAATCCAACCTGTTGCACAAATCAAGAAAATTCTTGACTTGTGGACCAGGTTGGATATATCCCCCAACCTGTGACTCAAGCAATAGGTTGGGGGTATATCAACCTATTGCACAAATCAAGAAAATTCTTGACTTGTAAAATAGGTTGGATATATCTCCCAACCTATTGCTTGAGCAACAGGTTGGGGGATATATCCAACCTGTTGCACAAATCAAGAAAATTCCTTGATTTGTGCAATAGATTGGATATACCTCCCAACCTGTGGTTTAATTGTTTAATAGATTGGTTTTGGCATTAATTGTTTAAAGTTTATCCAACCTGTTGCACAAATTAAGAAAATTCTTAACTTGTGGAACAAGTTGAATATATCCCCCAACCTATTGCTCAAGCAACAGGTTGGGGGTGCATCCCCAACCGTATATCCAATCTATTGCACAAATGAAGAAAATTCTTGATTTGTGCAATAGGTTGGATATATCCCCCAATATATCTAACCTGTTGCACAAATAAAAAAAAATTCATTAAATTTTGGTTGTATTTTAGGGTTAGGGTTTAGGGTTTAGGATTTAGGATTTAGGGTTTAGGATTTGGAGTTTAGGGTTTAGGATTTATTGTTTAGGAGTTTAGGATTTAGGGTTTAGGGTTTAGGAAATAAAGGTTTAAAGTTTAGGATTTACGGTGGTTAAGATGTTTTGGCATTAATTGTTTAAAGTTTATCCAACCAACTGTATATCCAATCTGTTGCACAAATAAAGAAAATTCTTGATTTGTGCAACAGCTTGGATATATCCAATACTAGGTACGATCCTTTGCAAAGGCTTTACTTTAAGTAATTATAAGTCTACCTAGTTAAAGTGTTCTACTTATTAGGGACAAGCACATAGGCTAAAAGCACACCGATTTATATTTTCTTACATTCATGCTCCATGGTGTATCAGAAGAAATGAAGAAGTATGTGATAAGAAATATTCATAACAAATTTGTATTCCATATCATGGATATCTGGTGGTTGCTAAAGTAGAAAAATGATATGGATTCAATGATACTGTAGTTTTGTGCAAAGCCTTAAACAAAGTTTAAGGCTTTTGCAAACTATTACATATTGTAACAAAGATAAGCAAGTATGCTAAACCTCTTCCAGATTCTATGGTTTTAAATACCTACTTTACAAATACATTATCTAATTCTTCATTCTTTGATTAACAAGTATTATACACATGGGAAAAAAGCATATATGCTAAAAGCACTTGTGTAAATTTTAATATTTTCTTATTTTTAAAATTAATTCAATTCTTTGATTGACTACCTTTTTAAAATTTAAAGGTTATTAGTATATAATATACATAATTTTAAATGTTATTAATGTATAATATTAATAATTTATATATTTATTTAAACTTATACAATAATTATATTATATTTATATTAGTTTTTAAGTTGATAATGTATATTTTTATTAAAACTAAAATTTAATATCTAGTTAATAGCAGGAAGAATATTGTAGAGATTTTTCATATTAAGAACTACCTTACAAATACATAATATTGTAGAGATTTTTCATATTAATAACTACCTTACAAATACATTCACTAATTCTTCATTGTTTTAAGCATAAGTATTATATAAAGCACATATGCTAGAAGACCTCCCATTCAAAAATATTTTCATTGTTATATTTTTTTAATTAATGTATTTATATATATATTTATATAATGATTATATAATATTTATATTAATTTATAGATTAACAATATATATTTTTAACAAAATTATATTTTAATAAGAGTTTTTGGAAAGATTTATGGTTAAATTTTGTCTTGAAGTTCTTGCATATGCAATAGGTAGGGAGGTTTGAGTGGTTTTGAGGTTGAGAGAGAAATTTGTAATAGATTGTTTTCTAATTTATTTTTTTTGAAAAATTATTGTGTGCCTAATAAACTGGGAGAGAGTTTGAGGTTGAGAGAAATTTGTGACAATAGGTTGTGAGAGTTTGAGATAAAGAGGAAAATTTGTGGGAAAAAAGACTTAATGCAAAATATGGTTTTTTAAAGTTATTGCATACGCAACAAGTTTTTGAGAAAAGAATTAGATTTGAAAAAAAATTCAAATTTACAAAAACTTGATTCTTAGAAGTTCTTGCATATGCAATAGGTTGGAAATGAACTCACCTCTTGCAACATTTTGAAAATTTTGAGAATCCTGCAACAGGTTGATGAGAGGAGAGAAGCGTGGAGTGTGAAAGAATGAACTTTGAATGAAAGAGAGAATGAAGAATGTTCTACTTATAGTGAACCTAAAAGAACTAAAAAAACCTAAAAAACTAAAAAAGGTTGACTTGACCTAAAAGCTGTAGACCCATTTTCTATAAAACTCTACTTCTCCTCATTCTCTCTCACAACTTTCCTGGAGCTCCTCCACCACCTCCCCACCTAGGTACTCCCTCCCTCCCTTCCCCTCTCCTCGTCCCCTCCCTTCCCCTCTCCTCCATCCCCTCCCTTCCCCTCTCCTCCTGCTTCCCATCCCCTCTCCTTTCTCCCCTCCCTTCCCACCTCCTCTCGCTTCCCATCCCCTCTCCTCCCGCTTCCTCTCTTCCCTCCCTTTCCCTCTTCTCCCTCTTCCCCCCTCCCCTCCACTCCCCCCTCCCTCCTTCCGCTTCCCCCTTCCCCTCTCCTCCCTTCCCCTCCCCTCCCCCTCCCTTCCCCTGTCCTCTCCCTCCTCCCGCTTCCCCTTCCCCTCCCGTCTCCCTCCCTTCCCCCCTCCCCTCCCTTCCTCCTTTCCGCCTCCCTTCCCCTCTCCTCCTGCTTCCCCCTCCCCTCCCCTCCCTTCCTCCCTTTCCCCTCCCTTCCCCTCTCCTCCCACTTCCCCCTCCCCTCCCCTCCCTTCCTCCCTCCCCTCCACTCCCTTCCCCTCTCCTCTCGCTTCCCCTCCCCTCTTCTCCCGCTTCCCCCTCCGAGCGGAGAGCTTTTTTGTTTTAGGCGGGGAGGCGGGGAGCGGTGAGGGGGAAGTGAGGGGAGGAGAGGGGAGAGGGGAGGGGAGGGGTGGGGTGGGGAGGGAATGTGAAAGTGCGGATCGTGCTCTCCTAGTGCAACATGGAATTAGCAAAAGATCAAGGGGGATCAAACTATAGAAGAAACTCCATGAGAGACATACGGTAGGCAATACCCAATCTATTGCAATGTGCTTGTATTCAACAACACATGATAGGCCTCTTATATAGAGAGTGCCCTTTGAATAGTCAAACCATGTGTGATCCTCTCATCCACATCTCTTCTTGTGGATATCCTCAATCCACATCTCCACATCATGTAGTCCACATCTTAGGGTGGCTACTTTAATTCTTTCCTATACCATACCTTAGCCTTTAATTATGTGCTCATGGCACCACAACTCTCAACACCTTCCCTTGGTGCCATGACCCTTTGGCTACTGCAAGGTGGTCAGATGTGAGTTACATTCCATCACCTCCCCTTAGTGCATGCATTGCTACTTAAGGTGGTCAAGTGTGGTTTTTACATGTCAATACCTCCCCTGGGTGTTCATAGCTACTCTCAGGTGGTCAGGCTTGTTTTACAAAACATAGAAAAGGTTGGCAAGATTTTTGTTTGTCGATGGTGTTCGCTTCTTCTCTTGACATAGCTTGATGCATGATGCTTTGTTCTTCCATGTGCCTTAATGCTTTCTATGTGGATGCCATGCTTTTTGCTATGGTCATCTCATGCTTTTTGCATTCATGCATTGCTTTTCCATTTGTTGCAAAGGTCTTACCAATTGATTTCTTTCAATATTGGTAGTGTCTAATTGCATAAAATGATTCTGACTTGACAGCGCGTAGAGCTCGAAAAGACGATCACTTTTTCTTTTTGGAGTGTGTCCAAATTCTTCCTGGATTGGAAGTTACGGCTTGTCAAAGGTTCTGTGAAGAAGAGGTCCTTTGATGATGTGTCATAGGGATTCACATGCTCCACTCACACTGTGCTTAGCAAGAAGCTATGTGCTTCGGTGGAACTTTTAACTAACCCCATAACTTAACCATGGCTATGTTTGACCTTACATTATTGTGTCTTATCTGCCACCTGGCACTCTGCTAACCAAAGGCCACCAAACCAAACTTGGAGTTAGCTAGACTGAACCACAGGTCCTATCTGCCACGTGGCTTTTCCAAGGAAGCCTTACAAGAAAAATGAAGTTTGCAGTAGGGAGCTCGAGGCGACGCACGATTGCGCTCTGAATCTCGATTTTGTTGAAGGTGATCGGAGGCTGGGCTTTGAGATTACCAAGAGCCCTGGGAATGCTTGCTACTATAGGGGCTAGAGTGCTTGTAAAAACAGTGTCCCAAGCTTTGCAGGTACTCGCTGTGTTGAAGGGCATTGGAGGCAAGCTTTCGTTTAGCGCTGAATTCTATTGACTATTGGTGAGGCACAGCATTGGAACTAGAGCTAGTGTCATTGGAGATGGAGGAGAACCGTAACCATTTGCTGGTGCTTGTGTTGGACAGACCAGCTGCCCAGGAGTATGAGGCACTGTGGAGTAGTAGTTTAGAGCATCACGGGCGAGTAGGGTCTCTTTGTGGAGACGGTCAAAATAGCCCATCACTCCTAGAATACCAGACGAGAACCAATCCGAGACGATGTGCTAGAAGATTGGATTCAGAATCAATCACCATAACCACTTGCTAGAGCGATTAATCAAGCGTAGAAGAAGTGGATGACGACCTACGAGTGTGAATTTCCTAGCTACAATTCACCATTATGAACGTGCTAGCACGGATTAGCTGGAAAGAGAGATGAGCAAATGACAATTTACCAGAGCTGGACAAAAGTGATTCAAGCTAGTTGTGAATCGAGCGAGCAGAGGGCATAGGCTGGCGCGTTGGAGCTCTAAGCTCTTTGCTCAGGCCTGTTTGTGTGTCATAGCTTGTAAATGGCGGGCAAGCTCGATGGAGGGCTGCTACAAGGCGTTATGGCATAGTCCATTGGGACTACCATTTCATGTGAGCAGAGAAGGAGAAATCTCCTTGGCTGAGCGGCTGGACCTCAGAAGCATGCTGAAAGTGGTGGACGGGTGCTAAAGCTTGCTTGCTGAAGTCGTTTGTTGGTGGACTTGCAGTCAGTGAAGGCATGTAGGCCAGTAGTTTTTTTTTGAACTTGCTTTGTTTGCAGGAGCTATTGCTGAGCCATTACGAGCAACCGTAGAGGTTGTTGGCGGATACCAAAGTTGCCGTAGAGATTGGCCTTTGGAGTGGGCTCTTGGAGGCACTGTTCGGAGTGGTTCATTGCAGAGTTGATGACTGAATTTGTTGCACAAGCCACCTTAGCTCATCACCTTTCTCTCTTTCCCTAAGTTCTCTAAGGCACAAGAAGACTCCCACTAAAAGTCTTATCTATCTCTCTCTCTCATAAACATATCTCCCCTCTCAAGCTACCTCATTCACAAAGAAGCATATCTTTCTCTCACTTGGAGTGAACGGAATGAATAACTCTCCCTCTCAATTCTCAGGAATGACGAAAATATCTCAAAGCAATCAACATAATTTTCATTCAATGGATGGAATTCTCTCAATCTAAAACTAAAACTAACCTAAGAGAAAACATGTGCTCCTAAGGCAACCTAGGAGACTAGACCTAAGCTGTGATACCATTTGAAAGTGCGGATCGTGCTCTCCTAGTGCAATGTGCAATTAGCAAAAGATCAAGGGGGATCAAACCATAGAAGAAACTCCATGAGAGACATATGGTAGGCAATACCCAATCTATTGCAATGTGCTTGTATTTAACAATACATGATAGGCCTCTTATATAGAGAGTGCCCTTTGAATAGTCAAACCATGTGTGATCCTCTCATCCACATCTCTCCTTGTGGATATCCTCAATCCACATCTCCATATCATGTAGTCCACATCCTAGGGTGGCTACTTTAATTCTTTCCTAGACCATACCTTAGCCTTTAATTATGTGCTCATGGCACCACAACTCTCAACAGGGGAGAGGGGAGGGGGGGAGGCGAGAGGGGAGGGTGGCAGGGGAGGGGCAGGGCGAGGAGGGGAGGAGAGGGGGGACAGATGGGAGGGCGGGAAGGAGGATGGGAGGGCGGGGCGGGGAGGTGGGAGGAGAGGAGAGAGGCGGGGAGGGGAGACGGGAGGGGAGGGGAGAGGCGGGGAGACAGGAGGAGAGGAGAGGGGTGGGGAGGGGCGGGCAGACGGGAGAGGAGGGGAGGGGAGGGGAGGGCGGGGGGACAAGGAGGGCGAGGGGATTAACCCCCCCTAACTTGTTGTACAGGCAACAGGTTAGGGGGGGGTTAATCCCCTCCTCTCCTTAAGTCGGGGCCCTTCGGGGCTCTCAAAAAAAAAAGAAAAAGAAAAAAATAAATTTAATTTTAAAAAAAAAATAAAATATAAAAAAATTAAATTAAATTTTAAATATATAAATAAATAATTAAAATAGAATAAAATAATCTTTAAAAAATAAAAAATTAAATTAATAAATTTAATTTAATTTAATTTAAAAATTAAAAATAAATAAATAAATAAAATTTAAAAATTTTGAATTTTAAAAAATAAATAAATTAAAATTTAAATATATAGATATATAAATAAATAAATTTAAACAAATAAAATAAAAATTTTTAAAAATCAAATAAAATTTTAGAAAAATTAAATTAAATTCTTTTATCTATGTTTATAAAATATTTTGAATTAAATTATTTATGTATAAAAATATTAGATTAAAAAATAGTATCTAGAAATATAAAAATATATTTTTAAAAGTATATTTAAACTTTTAAATTTTTAATATTTAAATATTTAATTAGCAATTTTTTTAATATTTTGAGTTTGAAAATCATTATAATTCTCATTTTTTATTTTTGATTGCTTTGTAGAAAACTATGGCTTCGAGTTTTGGTTCCAAGGTGTCTTTCAAATATCTTGAACATGCTTGGTATTTTATGGAGCATAAATCAAAGTATTTTTTGGTGATCACTGCGGAGAATGTGTCAAGCATGAAATATTCTCCAGAGGCAGTAAGAAATGGTGGCATGGTCTCAACCATCAACATTAAAGAAAATAATTTGATAGAAGTTGTGTGCAAAGGGAAGAATGACGATGTGGTCTACAAGTTACGAGTTACGCACAAGCACTTCTTGAAGCCCTTACCAGATTCAATTGAGGGATCCCAAGAATTACTTAGTGCCTTGGAAGCATTGAAGAAAATGTGGAATGCATTCAGCATTAGTAAGTACGCCATCTATAACATGTAACCCTCAAGTTGTACCGCCAATATCTGTGGCGATAACTACGGTATCTCTGGCAAGAGTAACTACAATATTTGTAGTAGTAACTATAGTATCTCCAACTGTACCTACACCATCGACTGTTGCAACTACAGGAACAAGGAGTGATCGTGGAGCAGATTCAAGTTCCACATCTATTCTCAAAAAGAGAGCAAAAATAACTCCTACTTCACGTGTAGATCGTTCAAGTACATGTTATCTAAAACCAGGGAAAAAATTAGATAGTGATGATCAAGAGGATCCACAAGAAGAAGATACAAGTCTCGTAGACTTTTCTATAAGTGTGGTAGACTTACATCCTCCAAACTTGGATGAGGAGTATATTTGGGGATTTTTATAATTCAGCGTGGCCACAATGCTTATTGATCAAGCTTCATTGTTCACAAATCAAAGAAAGCTAGATAAGACATTTGCACGCAAATTATATGAAGATACGAGGAAAATAAGAACTCTAGTTGCCACTAATATCACTCTTCATTCTATGGCATTTAAGAGACTTCAAGAAGATGATCCTACATTGCCTGATGTCACATTTCAAAAGCGCATGGACTTTCTTGATGCTTTTGAGAACTTTAGAAGGAGTGACTTTGTTCATGGAGAGTCTTTGTACCAAAGCCGATATGGGACTGACATCGACAAGAGATACATGTTGGCAAAGAATAGATTATTAGAAAGATGCAGGTTTGAGCCCATCGATGGGCAACACTTTTGTGAAGCTTGCAGGATCACCCTTGATGAGGGAAGAAAAGGAAACTTGCCACAGATTGAGTGGATGGAAAAGTTTCAATGGGTCATTTGTCATGTATGCATATTTAACGATGACTCGAAGTACATTCTAGAATCAAAAAGGCTGAATTCTACTCCATTTAGGTTGAAAAAAAGCTCTTCTCTTTTTGAGATCTTGATAAAGGTAAGGGAGTTATGGGTGGGGTATGAAAAGCCACAAACAGTGAAGGGCAGGAGACCTACATATGAGTACATGGCAAAGAGGACTCGGTTCTATAGATGCTTGAAAGGTGTTGTAAGCAATATGCAAGGCATACCAAGTAATAAGGTTGAGGCAAAGGATCTGAACACCGCCGTTTCAAGATACAGGGATGTTACTTGCATTATCTTCTACGAGGACTCAGTGTTTCAGAGCATGGTGGATGTTTGCCAAGCACATGAAAGAGAAAAGATATCCTTTGAGGAACCAGAGCACATTGCAACTCAGAGGAAAGAAATAATGAAACCGATATCTATTGTTTAGTGCAGAGCATTAAGGTTTGTTCTAGATGCAATAACAGAAGAAGTATGCAAGAAGATCCTAAGCGATGACTGCTTCTTTGGAAAGAAGAGCAAGCATAGTAACTTGGATGAAGTGGTCACCCGAATGATCCAAAATGAGGCTGCTCTCTCAGCACTATTGTTTTTATTGAAATCTAATGATGAGTTAGCTGGCAAGTAAATTAATATGAATAAGAAGAAAGCACAACTCCTTGATAAGACATGGGCTAGAAAGTGGTTGGCTTTAATGGATGCGGATTCCACACCAACAAAGGATCTAAGAGCTAAAATGCCAAAGGTTATTGAGACAAAATATATGGACATCAAGAAAAATCCACTGCCCAAGGTAGAGCAATTGGTGGTTTAGATGATGGTTCTCCATTCAGCTTCTCCTATGATATCTTCCTATCAGAGAATGAAACAAATTTTGCACACATCAATGGCATTGATACAGAGCATTTCATAACAATGAGCGGTCATGCTTGGGAGAAGCCATGTGTATTTTTCATAGATGAATTGCAAGACCTTGTAGTGTCACGGATAGTTGAACTTATGCAGTTTATCATAGAAGGTCCTATGGCAGATAAGAAAAGATCAACGTTGGTCCTGTTCATGACAGAATCACAAAGGGATGCCTTGTATGCGAGTTTGACATCTGTATTTGGGTATTTACTTTCAAAAGTATACCATGGTATAGTCCTATGCAATCATATGACTATCTTGGAAGGCACTGCCATTCAAGTCTTGCATCCTTTCTTGATGTGCTTCTTATCCAAGGGTGGTGGCAATCTAATAAAAATTCCTTTAAGGACTCTCGAGTTTCATTACTTTGAGGACAATAAGGTTAAACTTGATGTAGCAATGGTGGATTACAGAAAGCCGATGGATCCTGATGTGATACTAGAGATGATAAAGAATTTACTAAATGATGGGTGGGAAGTAGCATTGTATCGAATGGGTTTTACTACTGAGAAATCGCTATGCCAAGGTAGAAATGTAAATGTCATCGATATCAGCCATCAGATTGAGTTCTTTGACACATATTACAGTTGCACTACCTTCTTTGAAGAGGAAAATGTCAAAGAAGAGGGTAGTGAGAAAAATGTTGAAGACGAGGGTAGTGAGTCTGAGGGTGATGATTCTATCTCAGGTGATGATGAGGATGAAAGCTCTGCATCGGATGACTTATGCCAAGAAGAAATATGCACAAAAAATAAGGGTGATCAATTGTCAACTAGAGTCAAGGAGATTCCACTCATCATACGGGAAGGCTCGCGGTAGCAAGAAGTAGTAGTACAGCACATCAAAGGAAAAGGTAAGGCTAAAGAGGTGGAAGCACTTCCCTTGAAATTAAAAGTTAGGAAGGCACCTTTGATCTTGGGTGAAGGACATGCAAGTGGATCAAGCAAGGAAGCCTTACCCAAAGAAGGTATGAATGAGGCAAAGCATGACTAGGAGGAGTTATGAGGAGGCATAGATGGTTCTTCAACCATGACCTTATAGACTCTAGAGTAGCCTACTAGTCAGGAACCTAGTAGCCAGGACCCTACTCACTAAGAACTTGGACATGAAACTTTAGAGCAGCCTACTAGTCAGGTGATTAGAACTAAAGAGCAAACTACTGAGGACCTTGCTACTAAGACTCCAGTCTTAGAGCAGCCTATTAGTCAGGAACCTGGTAGTCAAGGGCACATTGAGGACATTGGTACTATCTTAGAGAAGCCTATTAGTTGACCCTGGTAGTCAAGGGCCTGGCATTGAGGACATTGGTACTGAGGAACATGATGGCTGACGGCTTTGTAATCACAAGTTTTGAACTTCGCAAGTTTTGAACTTCTATGTAAAGTGAATATCTAATAAAAAGTTAACTACTTTTTTTATTTCTTTACTCTCATTATTGTGTATAAAGATTGTTTATGAGGTCCATTTTATACTTAATGGTATATTTTAAACTTTATGTCAATGTAGCCTTATGGTGATTAATCTCGTGGATTGCACACAATGGTTAAGGTGCCATTCTCTAGATGTCAATGTGGTCATAGATGATTGTTCTAAGAGAATGGCTCTGGTGCCATTGTCCACAACACCATATGATTATATTGAGAATGGAAACTGTTCCATTCTCCACAACACGATATGATTATATTGAAAATGGCACATGTGCCATTAATTACAAGGCTTGAGGAGAATGGCAACAGTTCCATTCTCCATTCTCCATGTGATGAATGACATTGGTGCCATTCTCCAAATATTCATATGATGTTGTGGAGAATGGCACCAGTGCCATTCTCCAAAACTTCAACTCATTTGGTGAAAAAAACTCAGATTTTGTAGGAAATTTGAGTTTACAATTCAAAATTTTCTTCAAAATCTAAATTTTAAGTTTAAAAAAATCTAGAATGTTAAAAATAACACCTATTTCATTAATTTTGGACTAGTGCACCGTCCAAATTCGTTTTGTGAGATAATTTTGGATAAAGCATTTAAAAAAAAGAGGCTCTTATAAAACAAAACTTTGAGTCAAAAAGTAAGATTTTAAAAAATCAAATTAGAAAAAATGACGTGACATGTTATTAAAACTAGAGTACATCAAAAAAAGGGGACTTCATGTTGTTAAAAGAGACAAAAAGTAAGATTAAAAAAAATCAAATTAGAGTTAAAAATCAAAAAGTGAGAAAAAAAACTAGAGTACATTTAAAAAAAAGCTTGACACATTTGTACAAGAAGTAGATCATATAATTGAAAGCCATATGGTGTTAAAAAACACCTTCCATTAGCTGATCCTAGAAGATGTCATCTTTGTCTCTCTTGTCTATTACAACTTTACATTAGAGAACTAAAAAGTCTTTGTGGAACTTTAGTTTCATTTCTTGTCTATTACAATTACTTTAGAAAACACATAAGTCTATGGAATTAAATTTCACAGTTACTTTAAATTTCTATGGAATTAAATTTCCATCACTTGACTATTAAGTCATTAGAGAGAGCATATATCCTCGAAAGTGCCTACTATGGCATTGGCTTCATGAAAACAAGCAGACTTTAAACTTGCAGGCCATGCGTAACCAGGGCTAGCATCGCAAATCTCCTCACAGACTCTCCTCACAACTTGTTTCGAATCTTCCGCCGACTTGTAAGCATTCAATAACTCTTCTTTTCTTTGTTGACTTTCCTCATCTTCACCATTTTTTTCAATATAGCTTCTAGCCACTGCCATATCCTGTACGAAAATTTAACTCGTTCGCATAAGAAGTACGTGATTAAAAGAAGCGAAAAAGAAAGATAAGGATATTCACCTCTTTTGCTGAGTTTAAATCAAGCAACCATGTGCATAACATATCCTCCTCGAATGATTTTCCCTTAATTAGTCCATACAAAAGAGATCTAAGACAGAATTTGAGTTCAGTAAATGAAGTCAGGTAGTAACTAGTTTTAGCCGGAAAAGAAACCGAGACCAAAGGCTAGAGACTAAGTATGGTGACGCTCAAAGGCCATAGAGAGAAGGAGATCACGAGGGCGAAGGGATGTCATAGGGGTGAATAAGGAATTAGAAGTGGAGGGAAGGAAAAGGGAGACTATGACACAAGGGGAAAGGGAGAGTGGGAAGAGAAGCAAGTACATGATAGGAAGAGGAATGTTGAGATGTAGACATCAAGGGAAGTGAACCATACTTTATTGGAAAGGAGGGATGAGAGGGAAATATCAAAATACTAGCTAGGTGGCTTTACAAGAATGAGCGTGTCACATCAAGGAATTCCCCCTTCCTTTTATAGCCAAAAGAGGGGGTCTCTCCACATTAATGTATCCTCCCACATGCATGGTGTGTGTGGAAAAGTCTCCCATGTGGGCTAGGTGGGTACGCACTCTCAATTGTATGCGACAACCCTTTGCCTCAATTTTTCCGCATAAATCAAGCCCCATATCACAAGTTTATGATACTCCCTAGGTCTCTTCCAATTTTATAATAGGTTCAAACCTCTAGGAGGACAAGTGGAGGGTTGGCACAAGGAATCTTGCCACCTCGTCCTACTTTCCCCATTATTTAACTAGCTCTCTTTGTCCTTCTATACCTCCCCCACATGGGCCTATCCCATATGGAGGGAATAACTCAATATAATAGCCATCTCCACCCATTTTATATTGCTTCTCCCTTGGCCTTTGAGCCTTATCTCAATTATTGCATCCTAGGTGGAGGGGTGGCACATGGAGGAGCCATACCACCTTGCATTTTATAATATTACTATTATGGATTATGTACAACACACCTTATGGGTCCTCTTACATGGAAGGGTGGCACATGGTCATGCCTTGCCACCTCAACCTTGGGCCCTATGCACACCATATTTGATTATACTATTGCCACATATACAATCACACATACATATTAATGCCTTTTTCCTTAGACAATTTTATCCATAACAGTTCCCCCCCCCAGGCAGGGAATGCACCGCATTTCCATGCCTAGGACCATCACGCACAAAGAAAGGCTTGAGGTAGCGCTTGTTGATCACCTTTTTGCCATATGGTTCATACAGCTCCTGAACTTGTACAGACCCATTGCTACGTTCTTTGATGACTTTGTATGGACCAGCCCACAGTGGCAGAAACTTCTTATCCATTTGGTGGTCCAATCTGTTATCAAAGCATAGCACAACATCCCCCTCAGCAAAGTGTCTTACCCATCCCTTGCGAATCTTAGCATCCAATCGGGCCTTTTGTCGATTCTTTTGGATCTCTGTTTGGTGTAGTGCAAGGCGTCGGGTCTCATCTAACTTCTCAAGTTGTACCAATCTGGCCTCTACATGTTCATCTTCTATCATCCTCTGTTCCTGCGCCAATCTCAAGGCCGGAATCTCTATCTCAAGTGGTAAAACTGCCTCAGTACCATACACCAACTCAAAAGGGGTGTGACCTGTAGATGTTTTATGAGTGATGTTGTAAGCCCACACTGCTTCAGTGACCTTCTGATCCCATTGGCTCCTATTCCCTGCGGCCATTTTTCCTATGGTTTTACAGAGGAGGCCATTGGTCGGCTCTGTTTGACCCATGGATGCTGGATAATAGATGCTAGAAGTGTGATGATCAATGCCCATCCGATCCATGAGTAACTCCACTGCTTCATTTAAGAATGAACTCCCATGGTCAGAGACTATCTCCATGGGTGTCCCAAACCTTGTGCAGATACGTTCAAATATGAAACTTGAAACTGCCTTGCCATTTGCAGCAGAGAGAGCGATAGCTTCAGCCCACTTAGTGACATACTGAGTGGCTACCAAAAGATACTTCTTTTTGCGGGCAGTCATGGGCAAGGGCCTGACAAAATCTATTCCCCACTTCTGAAATGGATGGATGGACATCACTGGGTGATGTTGCCCGGGACGCAAATCCTTCCTACCAAAGAATTGACATGGTTCACAGGTTTTGCAATACAAGGTGACATCCTTGAACAATGTCGGCCAATAGTATCCAGCATGTAAAATCTTCTTAGCTGTATAGTCACTGGCATAGTGGCCTCCACAAAACCCATCATGATAATGCTTCAATACCTTAGGCACTTCATCTGCATCAATGGCCCGTCTGAGTACCCCATCCATGCCTTGATGGTACAACACCCCATCAAGGAGGGTGTAGCGCCTACTATCTCTGCGGATCTTCTTTCTCTCATAGCTTGTACTTTCTGAAGGAAAGGAGAAAGCGGTCAAAAACTTATATATACCACCATACCAAGGATCCCCAACTTCTATGGCTGCTACCAGGGTTACATCAAGGCACTCCTCTAAATCAATCAAAGCATTCTTCAAGTTGGAACAACCCCCTTTTACAATTTTGAAAGAAAAATCATATTCTTGTAGAACTGCCAACCATTTGGCCAACCGGCCCATGGGATTTGGTGATTGAAGAACCTGCTTTGCAAGACCAGTGTCAGTGAGTATAAAGAAGGACCTTCCAGCCACATAATGCTTAAATTTCTCAATGCAAAACACCAAAGACAAGGCATGCTTGTCGGCCTCGGAATAGCGTCGCTCAGTGTCGAGCAATTGTCGAGAAGCAAATCGAACGGGATACATGAACCGATCCTCCCCTTGCTGGAGAAGAATACCTGCCAGAGTGTGCTCTCCAAACCCAGGATTGATATAGAAGGTCTTTGACCAGTCTGGATTGCGTAGAATGGGTTCTGAAGCCAGAGCAGTCTTGATTTGTGCAAACCCATGATCACAATCCTCATTCCAAGAGAAATCAACCCCATCTTTTAATAGCATAGTCATGGGCCGTGTCAAAGCAGCATACTGATCAATGAAGCGGCGATAGTATCCTGCTAGATTGACAAATGAGCGTACCTAACGTTTGGTTGTAGGTGGGGAGAGCTTGAGGATGGCTTCTACCTTCTCGGGGTCAGGCTGGGTGCCCTCGGATGAGACAACATGTCCCAATAACCTCCCTTGAGTGGCTCCAATGGTGCATTTCTCAGGGTTGAGACTGCCATTTGCATCATTGACCCTTTGGAAGGCCAATCGAACCTTCATGATGTGCTCCTTACGTGATGAGAATATACAGAAATCATCTAAAAACACCTCCAAGAAATCCCCCAAATAAGGAGCAAACACCATCTGCATGAATCTTTGAAAGGTGGCAGGAGCATTGGTGAGGCCAAATGGCATTACTTTGAATGCAAATGTCCCCCAGGGTGTGGCAAATGTGGTTTTAAGCACATCTTCCTCGGCAATTCTGATTTGATAAAACCCAGAATAACCATCACAGAAAGTATACATCTCATGTCCACTTACCTTCTCAAGAATGAGGTCTTGAAAGGGTAGAGGATGATGATCCCTCTTGGTGGCAGCATTGAGCTTCTTATAGTCGATGCAGACCCGCCACTTGTTGTTTTTCTTTGGGATGACTACCACTGGTGAAACCCATTCAGTATTGTGAACCGGAACAATAAACCCAGCCTCTACAAGCTTCTGCAACTCTGATCGCAAAGCGTCGGTCTGTAGGGGCCCTAATCTCCGATACTTTTGAGCCACAGGCTTTGCATCAGGCTTCAGCTCTATCTTGTGCTCTATGGCAGTCACATGGCGAAGGTGGTGGTAGCTAGTTGCAAAGAGGTCAGGGAAATCTTTGAACATTTCAAGAAACTCATCTTTCTCACCCGGAGTGAGGTCTGGAGAAAGCATTGATTCGAGCTGTTGAGGACTAGCTGTTATCTTTTCTGTAGGTGGCAGGGTCGGAGACACCCCCATCAGGTAAACTTCCTCCTCTGAGAATTCCTCCCCGTCTGATTCTTCCATGGACTCAGACACTGAAGATGAGAGAGTATCACTGTCATGCTCCTCTTCTTCTTCCGGTTCCATGGCACCAGGTTGCACAGGGATTTTCTCCTTGGAAGCACCAAAAGACATGTGTCCTGTCTTCCAATAGCTGATTGCATCACTTTTTCTCAACCATGGTCTCCCGAGTATGGCAGGGTAACTTCTGCCTGTATCTTCAATGTCCACTACATAGAAATTGACAGTGGTGGTCAGCCCGTTGACAGTGATGGGCAAATCCTCAATGACTCCCATGGTGGCGAGTCGTCGACCATCTGCTACCTTGATTCGAGTGGAGGAACGCCTTGTACATTTCAAATTCAATTTCTTCATGATGCGGGGCACCATGATATTACATGCAGCTCCCCCATCAACACACACATTTTTGACACGGCAATTATCTATGATGACATCTACTGTGTGTGGGTGCCGATCAATTTCTTCAGAGATAGAAGATACCTCTCGTACCTTTCTCTTTTTCTTACTCTTCCTTGTTGAGAGACCTTGCTGCAGCTCACGTCTCACCTTAGGGCTTAATGCTATTAGTTGAGGGAGTGTGATGCTCAAAGAACGATGAGCAAGGTCTTGAACGACCGAATAGTCCTCTTGCCCTGAGCCGATGGGAAAATCCGAGGGTGACCACTTACTCCTGCGAGATCTTTTAGTCTTCTCTGTTGGTGGGTTTGCCATCTCAGCGTCTAAGGGCTCTGAGAAGGACACCTTCTTCCTGGGGCGGCCCGGTCCACGGTTTAGAGAGGGGTCCGAGGTAGCACGAGTTCTTTTCCCGAGATCAAGGATCTCTACATCAGAATCCTCAGTGCCCGATTCACTTAGAAGATTCACCCTTGGAATATTGGGGCATTCTGTGCGATAATGACCCTTCTGGTGGCACTCGTAGCATACAACATTAGCACGATCTCTTGGAGGGCGGTTGGCTTGATTTCTGATGCCCACCATCTCAAGCCGAAGATCATTCAGGGCCTTGGCTAGGTCATTGACTCCAGGTTCTGTTGCAGGGGAGGCTTCTTTAGTTGGAGGGGCCACGGGAGTAGAGAGGAGGGGGGCTCGTGGGTGAGGCTGGGGAAATCTTCGAGGCGGAGGATGAGGATATCCCCCTTGTTGAGGGTAAGCAGCTAAGGGAGGACCATACATCTGAGGTGGAGGCGGTGGATACATCCCTGAGGGGTGGGGGTATGCCCCTGAGTTAGACCCCCCAGGTTGTTGTTGCAGGAATGGAGGGGGATGTGGAGGGACAATCGTCTTCTTTGAAGCGGGGTCAGACTGAACTTTGTCAAACTTTTGAGCAATCTCATGTGCTAGCACCATAGTTTCTGGATTCTCCCATTTAAGCTTGAGGCGGAATTCATCACTCGCTCCTGCTACAAGGTAGCCCAGCACATGCTGAGTCATTCCAGCTCGAAACCCGGCATTGTCCTCCTGTGTGGCAATCAAACGGTCCAGGAGCACGGCCGCTCGATCCACATATCGACGCGCTGTCTCACCTTCTGACTGCTTCAAATTTGCCACCTGCAGGTACACATTCTCTGGCTCCTCTTCTTTGCCGAAATACTCAATCATTGCTTCTGTCAACCTTGGCCAGCTTTGGCGAACATCTTTGGTTTGCTTCTCATACCAAACTTGTGCCAAACCTTCTAGAAATGTGGGGAGAACCAATAGCCATCTGTCTTCAGTAAGGAAGTTGAGAGAAACACAACGGCGCTTGAAAGCCACAAGATACTCATTTGGATTTTCTTCTACCCGTCCACAAAACACGGGAATGTCAGCCATGCTTGGAAGATGGAAAAGAGTGGCTTATCTATGGACGAACAATAGTAAGAGGAAGCTTGAACTGAAAATCGGGTGAAGATACATCCAGAAAGCACACATAGGCAGGGTAGGGTGTGACTGGTGTAGTGTGAAATATTACACGAGAAGAATCTTCAGCATAGAATAGCACATAGACAATCTTAAAAGGACCAATCCTCATGATCTCACTTTGATCATTACACGCGAGGGTTAGAGGTGCGGCGTCGCATGAGGTTGTTCCACAAGGCAAACAAGAATGCCATGACAAATGTCAACAGTTGGAGAGCTTGCACATCACCTTCAGCTTCTTCCAGTTCTTGTAGTCGCCACTCTATTTCTTCAAGGGGTGTGCGGTCTGGCATCCTTCTTTTGAGCAATGTCCTTGAGAATCCTCCTGATGGTCTGCCGAAGTCGGTGAACTCGTATCAAGTAGGCCCAACACTTAGTTTCATGATGACCACAACCTTTGCATTCCTTACAAATGATCTCGGGGGGGTCACTCATTATATGTAACCCTATCACGTGAGTTCAACAGAAGGATTTTTTTAATATCTAAATTTGACAAAAGTTAATTTACATAAGGGAGTATTTAAAACAAATTTCAAAAAAATTTACAGATTTGTATAGAAAAAGGGTACATTTTATTAATAAAAATTTTACAGATAAGGGATTTTAGAAATATGCCTTAAACGCACGTGATATAGAGGGTTTATACATAGTGACCCCCCTGAGCAAATGATCACCCTCCTTCGTGGCTTGCGGCTTGGTTGGGGTGGCGCTTCCACTCGCGTCATGCATGATTGAAATACAAGCTTCACGTGCCAAGAAATCAGCAACAAGATTTCGAGCTCGAGGGATATGCTGAATTTTTACCTCTTCAAATTGGTTGCAAAGTTCCAAGGCTTGTTGATGTCGTGGAACCAAGCCTTTGCTCCGCACCTTCCACCTTCCACTAACTTGTTCACACACTAGTTGAGAATCTCCTTGCACCTCCAATTGCTTGGCATGATGTTCTTGTGCCTTTTGTAGCCCAAAAATGAGCGCCGAGTACTCAGCTTGATTGCAAGTACTTGCGGGCGAAGACTTGCTATAACAAAACTCCTCACCACTCGGTGAAGTGAGCTTCACACCCACGCCAGCCGCCTTGGTCGAAGGTTTGTAAGCTCCATCAAATTGAAGAATCCAAGATGTCATCACACCAAGACGAGAATTCGGACATCCCAAGTTTCTCGGTAGTCCAAGATAGGTAGGAGGAGAGGGTGGGGAGAATTCAACACTTGAGCCAAACGTTCAGCACCAAATAAACTTGCAATTCTTTGTTGATAGTTTATCTTAAGCCCAAAAAGAATTACAATTTGAAGCTCGAAATGAGGCACAAAAGGCTAATTAGGTACAAATGGATTCCTTGGCCGAAACATTACCAACCATAGCCGAGGCCTAGAAACCTTTGTAATGAGATTGTAAATAAACCATTCAGGACGAGCTTTTCCACAGGAATCAACAGCAGGCAGATGCGCCAAATCTCTCCCCAAGCTTGGGGAGCATCCCACCCTTCGAAGAAGGAGACCGTTTTGATTACCTCTGAAGTAGCAAGTAGTTCGATCACCGCACAATGAGTAGAAGTAAAGTCAAAATCCTCCCAGCGTATCAGTAGTTCGTCACCATGAATCATCCACGGTGTGTCATTCCACCCGTCATCACCATCAATAATGCACTGGACAATCAGCCGTTGAAGGTCGACATGAAGATCAAGGAATACATCTCGTGCATTGGTAGCCGTAAGGTGCGGAGGAACAGGCACCAATTCCTTAAACGCGTCGAGAAGTGACATAAATGTCCACCCTTCTCGTGAGGCGTGCGTCCGTGAAGTGGGCTTGGAGAAGTTCTGAATTGGCGATCTAGCAAGAGAAGTGGATAGAGAACATAAAATGAAATATTTTTGCTTTTTACATCAAGAGCAAACTCCTTATGGTTAGAGAGTTACAGCTCCCGCAAATTCAATATATGAATAAAAATCATTACAATTTTACCACTTCCAACTTGCTGGCCCAATGATAAGACTTTCTTTTGTGAAGGGGGAGGTCTTGGGTTCCAATCCTACTCTTTAATAAAAAGAGAGGAGAGGAGAGGAGAAGGAGAAGAGAAAGAGAGAGAGAAGGAGAAGAAGAAGAAGAGAATAGATAGGGGGGCGCGGGATCTGCTGTTACTCTTTTGCAGGGGCTCAGGAAACAGTCCGCGACCAGAGCAGTCCAGAGAACTGTCCGCGCAGAAAACTGTCCGCAGCCAGAAGTCGCGGCAGTCTCAGGAAACAGTCCGCGACCAGAGCAGTCCAGAGAACTGTCCGCGCAGAAAACTGTCCGCAACCAGAAGTCGCGGCAGTCCAGAGAACTGTCGCGCAGAAAACTGTCCGTAGCGAATGCACACGCAGTAGCTTAGAAAGAGCACGGATGGTATAGTTTTGTTGATGTAACCCGTACAAATAGAAGATTCGCCAACAGCCGTGGAGATTCGTATCCCAGCAGCCACACCAAAACTTTTAGCCGGAAAAGAAACCGAGACCAAAGGCTAGAGACTAAGTATGGTGACGCTCAAAGGCCATAGAGAGAAGGAGATCACGAGGGCGAAGGGATGTCATAGGGGTGAATAAGGAATTAGAAGTGGAGGGAAGGAAAAGGGAGACTATGACACAAGGGGAAAGGGAGAGTGGGAAGAGAAGCAAGTACATGATAGGAAGAGGAATGTTGAGATGTAGACATCAAGGGAAGTGAACCATACTTTATTGGAAAGGAGGGATGAGAGGGAAATATCAAAATACTAGCTAGGTGGCTTTACAAGAATGAGCGTGTCACATCAAGGAATTCCCCCTTCCTTTTATAGCCAAAAGAGGGGGTCTCTCCACATTAATGTATCCTCCCACATGCATGGTGTGTGTGGAAAAGTCTCCCATGTGGGCTAGGTGGGTACGCACTCTCAATTGTATGCGACAACCCTTTGCCTCAATTTTTCCGCATAAATCAAGCCCCATATCACAAGTTTATGATACTCCCTAGGTCTCTTCCAATTTTATAATAGGTTCAAACCTCTAGGAGGACAAGTGGAGGGTTGGCACAAGGAATCTTGCCACCTCGTCCTACTTTCCCCATTATTTAACTAGCTCTCTTTGTCCTTCTATACCTCCCCCACATGGGCCTATCCCATATGGAGGGAATAACTCAATATAATAGCCATCTCCACCCATTTTATATTGCTTCTCCCTTGGCCTATGAGCCTTATCTCAATTATTGCATCCTAGGTGGAGGGGTGGCACATGGAGGAGCCATACCACCTTGCATTTTATAATATTACTATTATGGATTATGTACAACACACCTTATGGGTCCTCTTACATGGAAGGGTGGCACATGGTCATGCCTTGCCACCTCAACCTTGGGCCCTATGCACACCATATTTGATTATACTATTGCCACATATACAATCACACATACATATTAATGCCTTTTTCCTTAGACAATTTTATCCATAACACTAGTCATTGTCTTAGAGGGAAAGTGGGAGAAGGAGAGTGAGGGAGCAATAGTGAGGGATGCACAGTGAGCTGCCCCTCCTTCAAGAGTGATAGAAAGTGAGGGAAGACGTAAAGTGAAAGATGAATACAAGTTAATCAGAAGGATTAGGATGTAAGAAATAAGAGAGTGTTTGTGGAAGGACTATGATGGAAGATTACAAGTGCACTATGGCACGATGTGTTCGCTATGATAAGGATAAGGGTTGAAATAAAGTGAGAGAAGCATTGGAAATGCTCCACTTTAAGTGAGTGGAGACTGTCCAACTGAATAAAATTTTGTAGAGCATTGGGAATGCTGTACTTTAAGTGAGTGGAGCATTGGGAATTGATACTTTGCCATGAAATATATTACAAATATTACATCATCACATATTCATATCAAAATTCTCATCACAGAAGGTTATATTTCCTAATAATCACATCATCACACATTCATATCATAAAATTGTGTGCATGAAATAAATATATAAATATCATGACTAAATGCCACTTAAGTAATAAGTCAAAAATCGGTGTATAATCAACAAAAACTACATCATGATTCATACATTGCAACAAATAAATGTCAACCATAATATTCATGGAGTAAACAACATCATGAGAATATGCTCCTCATGCATATATACAAACACAACATCATACATGCATCACAACTCTTCTGATGCTTCTAGTGGAGAGTGTGGCAACTCTTCTGATGCTTCCAATGGAGGCTGTGGTGCTCTAAATGTACACTCAGTCTCTACTTCTTCTGTAGTATGTAGTGCTTTCGGAGTAGACTCAGTATCCTCTTCCTTAAAGCGGAAGCTGTGGCAACTCTTTTGATGCTTTCAGTGGAGGCTGTGGTGTTGTAGGTGTACATTGAGTCTCTACTTCTGTAGTGTGTAGTGCTTCCATAGTAGACTCAGTCTCCTCTTCCTTAAATGCAAGCTCTGATATTGCTTCAGTTGCACGTTGTATTCTAATGGCAGCAATTAGGTCTAGAATGATTTCAACCCTAAACAATTGTATATCCTTCTCTGAATATTTGAGCTCCAAAGAGTCTTCCGATGAGATCTGTGGCTTAAGTGATAAAATTTCTTTAAAAATCAACATGCAGTTGTAGGCAACTCTCCACCCACAACTATGCCCATCTTCCTGCTCTACTACTAAACGCTTTTGGAAGTCTACTGAGTCTTTGTACTGTCCTGTTTCTCTGATAGTAGATACCAACTTCTCAATCGACCTGCTCATCATGACAAATTAAAAAAACTTAGTGTGTCTATTACATAAGGTACATAATATAGAAGTAACATTAGATTAATAGAATACTTATGTTTGCACTGAGCCATGAAAGCCTGCAATCGAGTTAACAAACCAACAATAGTTATCTTCAAGGTCCCAAACCACCAGACTCCAATGTTCCCTACACAAATAATTAAGAGCCATTATTATTTAACACAATGTTGCCAGTATAAGATGAAAATAAAGGTTGCCATGATACTTACATCTCGTGATATGCCATAAATAGGACTCACACGCCATGTAAATATAAAGGCTATAACCATTTACAAACATCGGCTATCGTCTTTCTACTATCGCTAAGTATAGAAGAAAGGAGGGAATCCAATGTATACACACAATTTTGTACGGCTCTACCAAATCGTGAGATTTTTATACTACACCAACAAGTAAATGAATATTAGCTTATTAGATTTAATCAAAATATTGAATTATCAAGCAGAGAAAAAGTTTGTATCAAACCTGAGAATGGCCATCATAACATTGTTATTGACCTTATTTGAAGCTCTAGAGAGGATTGAAATCTCCTCTCCCCCAAATTCAAGATACTGAGGTCTATGTTGAATCATAACCCTAACATTAAAAGAGCTTCCCAATTCTTCCAATGGATCCATGTTTGTAGAGTTGAGGTCTTCTATCCCCTTTGACTCTTTGACGGCATTCATTTCGCACTCCTCTGAGCCATTATCTATTTGCCTTATGGGAGGGTCCATAATGTCGCCCTTAATGATTGCTCGAATGGTACATGTTATAAATGCATAGAGATGCAAATCCATATATGTTGACAGTGTGGTGTCATTTTGTATCTCAAAAATTTGACCAAGTACCAAAAAGAAATTGTAGCCCATCACAGATGTGGCTATTCTCTTGATGTGATACCTGACATGTTATATATGTTGAGATATGAAGCTCTACCCCCGATACATCTCCTGGATGACTATCATTTATGTCACCGCCTATGTTAGTTGTACTCGTGGTGTAGTTAGACTACCACATATGTTTTTGGTTTGGGTTCACATATGAACCACGTATTCTAGGTTTTGACATATAGGGTATTTCCCTCTTCTATTGTATTGTTGTTGTGTGCAAAAGTGAAGAAAGGCTTCACCCTCCAACCTTGTGTCCTCTCTCTTTTGTGTGTTGTGAAGAAAGCTGAACTTGAGTCTCCTATCTCTCTCCCTTATTCTTTACATGGTATCAGAGCCTTGTTCGTGGTAAGGAGCTCAAGAAAGCAAGCCAAGTTTGTGGTGTCCTGGTAAGAGGACCAGTGTTGCTTTCCTATTTCGAGTTTGGGAGCAAATCTCTGCAGGTAGCACAGCCAGAAGTGCAGGAGTGCACTGTTTCAGATTGAGAGGGTGTGGTGAGAGCGCAGTATATGCTGTAGGAGAGGGCAAAGCCCTTGGTGACTTTATTTTTTTGATTCGAGGCCGTTTCGGGGCCCATTTTGAAGGTGGAAGTTCTTCGCAGGCACTCAGAAAAAGGCACTGTTTTTCGCTGTGCGACCACTGCGCACGGCTAGTCGGTGGAAAGGTGCCACAGAAATTGCATCGTATGCCTGTGTGCAGAGATATTGGGAGTTGCAGATTCATGCCTGTTGCCTGTTGATGCAAAATCGTCACTAGGAAGTGACTGTGTGGTGAAATACCACTTTCGTCCGTGTTGCAGATCTGCCCCTGTGAGGCTTTTTGCAGAAGTTTTGCTATTTGCCCTTGTGAGGCATTTGCTGTGTTTACAGGTTGCTGTTGCAATTCGTGATTTGTAAAATGTCTGAGAATCTGTCTACCATTGTCAGTGAGAAGCTTGACAAGAACACCATTGTCAGTGAGAAGCTTGACAAGAACAACTTCCAAGCATGGAAGTTCAGGATGACAAACTTCCTTATGGGAAAGGGAGTTTGGGAGTACATCAGTGGTGAAACTGCAGAACCAGTTTTGGGTGCTGCTCCCACTCCTGCTGAATTGAAGGCCTTTAAAGAATGGCATGAAAAAGCGAGAAAATGCCTGTATTGGCTGTCTGTTAGCATTTCAGATTCTATGATTGTGCATATACAGGATGTAGAGATGCCTAAGGAGGCATGGGATACATTGGTGAAGCTGTATAGCACAAATACCAAAGCACGAAAGATGCAGCTAAAGCAGGAGTTGCACAATGTGCAAAGGAAAAATCTGAATATAAATGAGTATTCCTTGAAGGTGAAAGGCCTTGCAGATTCTCTTGCCTCCATTGGAGCACCTGTTGATGATGAGGACTTAGTGTCCGTGACCTTGAATGGTCTTGGGAAAGATTATGCACAGTTTCGGACATCCATTGGAGTCCGTGAAACATTTCCTGATTTTCAGGAACTTATTGCTCTCTTGCTGAGTGAAGAGCAAAGGAATGGTGGTTCAGCCACCTCAACTTCTCAAGAGACTGCTTTCTACTCGAATACAGGTAGAGGCAGGGGTAGAGGAAGAGGCCGTTTTGGTGGCCGTGCAGGAAATCAGAACCAACAGCAACAACAGGAAAACCAGTCCTATGGAGGAGGACGTGGTAGTTCTAGAGGCAGGGGGAGCCAAAGAGGCCATGGTTCATGGCAAAGGAACCAGCAAGTAAATAGCAGCACAGAATGCTATTATTGTGGAAAGCCTGGACACAAGGAGAATACATGCTATAAAAAGCAGAATGACATCAAAAGTGGGAAGTTGCAGCAAAGCAACTATGCATCATCAAGTGGGCATGGTGACGACAGAAATGAGCACCTTTTTGTGATGCAGCATATGGTTAACTCCATGTCAGGAGATGCTGCAGCTTGCAATGATGTTTGGTATGTTGATTCAGGTGCGTCTAACCACATGACCAGTCATGGTGAGTGGTTTCATGATGTTAGAAATTTGGATAAGCCAGGTTATGTTGAAACAGGTAATGATACTGCGCACCCAATTACGCAGGTTGGTAAAGTGCCATTGGCTATGCAGGATGGCAAAACGAAGTACTTGGCAGATGTACTTCATGTTCCAAAAATCACTAAGAACCTGGTTTCAGTTGGCCAGATGGTTGAGCAAGGTCTGCAGGTTAGATTTAATCCTGATGGATGCTTTGTTGAGGACTTGAAAAATAAGTGCCGCTTGGTTGCGAAAGGCAACAAAAATGGCAGAATGTTCACCTTGGATGTTGATATGCCTGAGGTGAAAGCTGCTATGTTTGCGCATGGGAGAGGTGTCATTGCAGATATTGAGATATGGCACAAGCGCATTGGGCACGTGAATATACAAAGGCTGAAATCTATGCAAACGAAAAACATTGTTGCAGGTTTGCCTAAATTCAGAGTTGAGGGAATGCAAAAGGTATGTGAAGCATGCCAAATGGGTAAGCAGGCCAGACATGCATTTCCCAAAAATGCTAAGGTGAGCAGAAGACCTTTGGAAGTGATCCATTTAGATGTTTGGACAACCAAAGCTGCTTCTATTGGTGGATGCCATTATTATGTGACGTTTATTGATGACTACACTAGGAAGGTGTGGATTTATTTTATGAAGCACAAAAGTGAAGTGTTCAGCCATTTCAAGGCTTTTAAGGCCATGGTTGAAAAAGAGAAAGGTGTGCATATTAAAGTGCTAAGATCTGATGGAGGGGGAGAGTACTTTTCAGAAGAATTTTGTGAATATCTGAAAGAACAGGAAATTCAAAGGAAGTACTCATGCAGGTCTACCCCTCAGCAGAATGGGGTTGCAGAAAGGAAGAACAGGCATATTGCAGAAGTAGGACGGGTGATCCTAAATGAGAAAAACATGCATGATTATTTTTGGGCTGAAGCAGTAGCAACTACTATTTATATTATGAACAGAACCCCCACTGCAGCTGTCCATGGCATGACGCCTGAAGAAATGTATACAGGCCAAAAACTAGATATTTCTCACTTGAAGGTATTTGGTTGCATAGCTTATGTTCATGTTCCTGATGAGAAGAGAACAAAGCTGGATCCAAAGGCAGAAAAATGCATCTTTATTGGATATGCTCTGCACCAAAAAGGGTATCGCTGTTATAACCCTTCCACCCGCAAAATGCAAGTGAGCAGAGATGTTGTTTTTGATGAAATGAGCAGCTGGTATGCACCAACTGTTATGGTAGGAGATGCAGATGCAGGAAATGGGAATGCTGCAATAAATACAGAGCAGCAATCTCAAGCCTTGAGTGGACCCAGAGAGTCCTCTACTAGTGGATCTAATGCATGGACAGGGAGATTGAGATCTAGTGAATCGTCACATGGCAGCCCTGATAGTGTTGTGCAGGTATCACATAAGGGAAAAGAAGAAGTAGACCATGCTCCAGTGTTTGATGTGTCTGCTGGTAGCTCTCATGTTGATGGAGAGTCAAGCGGCTCTGAAATGAGCCTTGATGAGGAACTTGGGATTCCTTCTGTTGTTACACCTGGTGCAAGGAAAAGCAGGCATGATTTAAAGACTCCTACAACTGATCCAGTTGTACGGAGGTCCACTCGTATTAAGTATCCAGTTGACAGGCTGAGATATGATGGGTATACAGCACATCACTATGCTTATATGGTCAAGGTTCTAGAGGAGCCAGAGCCCACATGTTTTGAGGATGCAGCAGGGCATAAAAATTGGGAAGCAGCTATGGATGAAGAGATGGCTGCCTTGGATGCAAACCACACTTGGGATTTGATGCCTTTGCCTCATGATAAGAAGGCTATTGGCTGCAAGTGGGTTTACAAAGTAAAGCACAATGCTGATGGGTCTATTAGCAGGTACAAGGCAAGATTGGTTGCCAAAGGTTTTGCGCAGACATATGGAATTGACTATGAGGAAACTTTCAGCCCAGTTGCAAGGATGGCAACTGTGAGAGCAGTAATTGCTATAGCTGCTGCAAAGGGATGGTCTTTGCATCAAATGGATGTGAAAAATGCCTTCTTGCATGGTGATTTGCAGGAAGAGGTTTATATGATGCAGCCAGAAGGTTATGAGGATAATTCACACCCCGATTTTGTATGCAGGTTGCGCAAAGCCTTGTATGGCTTAAAACAGGCACCGAGGGCATGGTCAGACAAGATAGGGCAATATCTTGTCACTATTGGATTTCAGATTTCCAATTTAGATTTTTCACTTTATATGAAAAGGACAAACAGAGGGATTGTGCTTGTAGTCATCTATGTTGATGACTTGATTATTACAGGTGATAGTGATGCAGACATTAATGAAGTGAAGCTGCTGTTGAAGCAGAAATTTGAGATGAAGGATTTGGGAGAGCTGCGTTACTTCTTGGGATTGAGGTTATTAGATCCCCGAGTGGGATATGGCTATTGCAAAGGCAATACGGTTTGGACATGCTGTCCAAATATGGGATGACAGGCTGTAAGCCTATCTCTGTTCCATTGGAGCAGAATGTGAAGCTCAATGCAGAGACATGTGAGCTTCTTGAAGATATTACTATGTACAGGCGCATAGTAGGTAGCTTGATTTACATGACTATAACCAGACCAGATTTGAGCTATGCTGTGGGGCTGGTGAGTCAGTTTATGCAGGCATGGAGGAAGCCACATTTGGATGCGGCTAGGCGCATACTGCGGTATGTGAAGTCCACATTGCATTATGGACTGTTTTATGAAGCTGGGTGTGCATTACAGGTACATGGATACACAGATGCTGACTGGGCTGGTAGTGTCTCAGACAGGAGATCTACTAGTGGTTTTATGTTTTCCCTTGGGAGTGGTGCCATCAATTGGAGCAGCAAGAAGCAGCCAACAATTGCCTTGTCGAGCACAGAGGCTGAGTACAGGGGTGCAGCAATGGCTGCATGTGAGGTAGCTTGGTTACGGAAGCTACTTGCAGATATGGGACAGTCAATTCATGCAGCAGTTGTCATTCATTGTGACAACATTAGCAGCATCATGCTTGCTAATAACCCAGTTTATCATGCTAGAACGAAGCACATTGAGGTGCATTATCACTTTGTGAGAGAGAAGGTTCTAGCTGGTGAGATTGATCTTGTCTATGTCAGCACTGAGGAGCAGGTGGCTGATATTTTTACGAAGGCATTGGGTACCGAGAAGCTTCGCAGATTTAGGAGCTTGCTTGGTGTACGTGAGATGGATTTGAGCTTGAGGGGGAGTGTTGAGATATCAAGCTCTACCCCCGATACATCTCCAGGATGACTATCATTTATGTCACCGCCTATGTTAGTTGTACTCGTGGTGTAGTTAGACTACCACATATGTTTTTGGTCTGGGTTCACATATGAACCACGTATTCTAGGTTTTGACATATAGGGTATTTCCCTCTTCTATTGTATTGTTGTTGTGTGCAAAAGTGAAGAAAGGCTTCACCCTCCAACCTTGTGTCCTCTCTCTTTTGTGTGTTGTGAAGAAAGATGAACTTGAGTCTCCTATCTCTCTCCCTTATTCTTTACAATATACTCTATTTGTTATGCCAAGTCACATTGCCATATTACTGTGTCGATAGCACCTACTAATTTTCGAGCTAATCTGCACATCAAAACATATAACAACAGTGAATATGTGCATTGCATATCAATCTACATGTCAAGAAGTGACAACAAGTGTAGTCTATACTTACTCTAACACAGTGCCATGGACGGATGTCATTGAGTTGGCAAAGAAGCACTTCTTCGCAAAGATGTCCACGACTACCAGACTCCAATGTGAGCTGCATTATCAATAAAGAATAATTACTGTGTTTGAGACAATTCTAGCAATGCAATAGAAAAAACAAGTAGGGTTTGATGCTTACTTCTCATAATATGCTGTAAAAATAACTCGTGCGTCATTCATAGGAACGTGCTTCAACCACTTGCAAACATCCTCTATGGTTTCTTCTTTGTTGCTAAGCACTTCCGAAATACGAGGATCGAGCATATATGAAACGCTTTGTATATTTTGCAGAAAATTTGCTATAACATTACTGTATTTAAAAAAAAAGTATTAGCTTCTTGGGTTTAATCAAAATAAGCAAAGTATAAAGCCAAGGAAAAGGCTGCATCAAACTTGAGGATGGTTGTAATGACTTTGACATTAACCTCTTTCTTAGGATTCAAGAGGATTGAAATCTCTTCTTCACCAAATTCAAAAAAATGAGGTTGTTGTCGAATTAACAACATAGCGGTGAATGAACTTCCAATCTGCTCCAATAGATTCATATTTTCATGACTCATCTTATTGAGAGATTAGTCTACATCGTATTCTTCTTCACTTGCTATGTCTTCTACATCCTCCTTCTTCTATAAAAATATAAAAAATTTATGCGATGTACACATCCCAAATAAAGGCTTAAACAAGTAGATAAGGTTTCATACATGCTTTCATTAGAGTGAGTCTCTCCTCCACTTGGAGCAAAAATTTAAAAAGTAAGGTTTCATACATGCTTTTATTAGAGCTCCTCTTGGAGGAAAAATTTAAAAAGTTATGGCAAATAAAAATAAAGGTTTAAATAATCATAGAAGTATAAAGATAGCATGCTTTCATTAGACTCAGTCTCTTCTCCTCTTGGAGAAAAATATAAAAAAGTTATGAGATTTACACATCCCAATTAAAGGCTTGAACAAGCATACAAGTATAAAGATAAGGTTTTATACATGCTACAATGTAGTCATATTTTCAGGTTGTTTCTTAATGGTAGCAATTAGATGCTGAATACTCTCAGCCTGAAGCGCTAGCAGATCGTTTTCTGTATATGATTCCATTTTGACTAGTAACTCCAAATCAAAAATCTCTCTAAGAAACAACATGCAGTTGTAGGCAACTCTCCACCCACAGCTGTGCCCATCTTTTTGCTCCACTGGCAGACGTCTTTTGAATTCTACTTGGTCTTGTTGCTCCGTGGTTGTTCTAACAGCAGATACTAGCGGATATGCAGCACTGTCCATCACGACATATTAAATATATTAATATGTCATGATCATAAGATACAAAATAAGAAAGTATCAAAAATATTAAGAGAATAATTACCTTGGGGAGTTGGCATGATAGCCTTCCATTGAATTCACAAACCACAAACGGTTGAGTTCAAGGTCCCAGACAATCAGACTCCAATGTGAGCTACACGACCATAATAAAAATGATTATTGTTTTACACAAACTTGCCAAAGAAATAGTAAAAATAAAGTTAGAGTTGATACTTACGCCTCATGATAAGGCATAAAGATGACTCACACCCCATCTAAATTCAAAGGGCTTAACCAGGTACAAACATCTTCTATAGTCTTTTGAGAAGAGCTAAGAATAGAAGAAAGGAGAGCATCGAGCATGTAGACACGATGCTGCACTGCACTAGGAAGCTGAGAAATAACTACACTGCACCAAGATATAAACAAACGTTAGCTCATAGAATTGATTTGCATTCTGCACTAGGAAACTGATATATAACTACACTGTAAATAAATAAACAAATGTTAGCTCATTGAAGTAGCAACAAATAAATAAACGTTACCTGAGAATGGCCAAGATAACATTGTCATTAACCTCTTTTAAAGGATTGGAGAGGATTGAAACCTCCTCTCTTCCAAAGCTCAAATACTGAGGTTCTCATTTCAAAACGATCTTAACTTCAAATGAGCTCTCCATTTTATCCAATGCAGCTAAATTTGCAGAATGGGTCTCTGTCATAGCTTGTATTCTATGTTTGGGGTCATACTACTTTTCCATGGTGTCTTTAAAGCTCTTGTGCTGATGGGATTCTTCAATCAAATTTAGAGGTGGTTGCATTGTTGAAGTAGAAGGGAGTGCCTCCATATTGACTTCATCCATTTCTTCTCCCTCTATTGGCTGTAAACAAATATGAGAGATAAGATTCGTTAGCTTTAAATTTAAATCTTATTTAAAAAATTGTATTTAGTTGAGAAATAGAGAGTTCATACCGCTAACTATTGTCATACTGGCATTTTTTCATAACCGTGCGAGCCATAATTATCAAAGAAGGCATCATCATGTTTGTCTTCATCCACCAACCTCTCTCTGAATGGGTCATGTAACTCCATCTTTTCATCATCATCAACTAAGACTATATTAGATAATTTGGGAAAAACACAATTCCCAGAATGGCAGTTTGGGAAGAAATTGTAGCTCCCCTCAATGAAAAAACACGAGAAATATGTGAAAATAGACTAGATAGCCATTCATGAAGTGTGAAATATCAACTACATTCTCAAATAATAAATAGAATATCAGTGTCTAAACTACGTTATCATCAACAAAATAATAAACTTTGAAACCCATTTGAGTTAGATTGATCTCGTGAGCCATAGTGATGTTTAAAAACACCTTCATAATAGCGAGTCTCTGGAATTTCCATTGATATTGAGACTCGCTTTTGTTGTGAGCATTCTCATTTGAAAATCTCCAAAACACCGTTTAAAAAATGTAGAGTGTAATTAATAACCATGAGTATTGCAATGAAAACGCACAGGCTCTTTAACTTAATAAGATATGTAGTTGATGGAAAATCAAGATATATAGTTGAGGAGAATGAATGCAAGATATGTAGTTGATGGAAAATCCATGGGCAATGACAAGCATTTGATGTAATTTAGGTGGCAATGACAATCATTTATTGTGCACTTTCAATGTTTAGACTGGCTAGCATTATTGTAAAAGGATAACTTTACATGTCATGTTGATTACTCATTGCAAAGTAAAAAGGTACACTTTAGGATGAAAACATAACAACTTGTTGATGCACCATTGAAATCCTTGAAATAAATCATGATTCCAAAGAAACTCTCAATCTCTAGCCCTAAAGAGAATGGCACTGGAAAGAATGGCACGAGAGACACTCCTTCAAAATACATTATGAATGTAGTTATGAACATGTTTGCATATTATTCACACACAACAATTACGCACCAATTTACATAGTTGGCAAGAAAGTAGTAATTCCCATAAGTAATGATTGTATAAAGAAATACAATGTTGTTATTCAAAACTCATAGTCTGCAAATAGCTCCTCTCCTACATGTATATCATCTATGGATTCAATACAAATGTGACCATATTCTGCAATATCTATGTTCATCATGGGGTCATACCAAGGTGGAACATCAGGGAAAAATACATAACAAACATTTGGCTTTACATTGGTATTTCTATTGCTGTTAATAAATCCTGACACATTGCCATATTGAACATCACCAACAATATGCACCACATCCTTCATAGGGACAGTAGGGTCCTCTTGGATAGAGTACTTCTTTAGCCTTGGATGAACTCTACATAATTCCTTCCAGTCTCCGTAGGAGTACTTGTCACCTCCATAATGGAGAATAGTAGTCTCTCTCTTGATGGAGCCATGCACAAACAAGCCCAAGCCAGCACCTGTAATGGTTGACTCATGCACCTCGAAAGCCACATTTTTTATCCAGAACACTTCGTTGATAGGGACAGGTAACTCTGGTGGTCCAAATGGATCTCGTTCTGGTATGTACCTACTCAAGCTTGATTTGAACGTATATCTATCTATATCACAAAAGACAAATTCAATTAGCTGCAACAACAGCTATATAGACTTGAGATAAAATCAAAAAACACTTTGACATATGTACCTTCATGAAAAATATGCATTCTGTAGTCGGTTTATGTAGCCCTTAGCAATGTATTTCTTGATATAGCAACCTTTGTACCCTAGGTCTATAGCCAATTGAGAAACTTGCATAGCATTCATGCTAGAGAGTTGCGGAGCATTCCTTAAAAGTCTTATTTGGGATGCATTGAGTTTAGGCACCTGGCCATCACCACCATGGGTTGCCCTAGGGTGTACACCCTTTGGTTTTGTATTACCACCTATATCCCTCTCTCTTAGTTGATCTACAAGAGGAAGATTTCTTTTTTTATATTCCATTCTTGACCATACATGATTTTCCTCCCTCCATTCATCAATTACTTTCTGGACAAGGTTGAAATCCTTATGCCCCTCCATCACACGTAATTGTCCATACTGATTTGTCTCAATCATGCTACGCACATCTTTAGTTTCATCGAGTTGTAGTAAGTACGGCATCAACTCTCTCAGTAGAATATTATCATCCTTGTCTTGTACATCAAACATTGAAGGAAATATGCAATTTGATGGAGGGCTAATGCAAGCCTTGTATGGGGAGTCATCAACAAGGATTGTCCTTCTAGCATCACATCCAAATGCCTTTGAGATTTTTGCTAAGGGTTTGAACATTGCCTCAACACCAACCTTGTGGTGCTAGTGCCATTTTACATATAAGGTTATGGAGAATGCCACTAGTGCCTTTCTCTATATCCTCATTGGGAGGAGAGAATACTACTAGTGCCTCCCCCCATGTCCCAAAAGAAATGTACAACGCGTGATCTGAAAGTATAGAAACTATATTACTTTGGTCCAATAGATTTGTAGAAAGCACCCAAATCCAAACTTTGGTAGCATAGTTAATACTATACAATTTTTAATCTCTGTAATGCTTTCAACTAACATAGATTCAAGAAAGGAACATAACAGTATTACCATTTCTACATAACCACAAAGAGAGAATGGCACTAGTGCCATTCTCCATACGAGGTCACATAAAATGTTAATAGTACCTCTTACGTATAACCCGACATAGGGAGAATGACACTAGTACCATTCCCCATGTCATTATGTCACACAATTTTATCATACCTAATGTTTAATCTCTTTAATATAATGAGAGTATGTGCAATCGAGAAAATCCATAAAAGTCATATTATTTTGAAACTGAATACACAAGGCATAAATGAGTAGCTAAAGACCTTGCTCCAAATCTTCCAATGTAATCTTTGGGATAGCTTCAAGATCTGCTTCAGTTAAAGGTCGCAAGTCTTCAATGTGATGCTCACCCTCTTTAATTCCTTCATCGATAGGTGAATCAGCTCTATGTGTCTCAAGAGGCCTCTCAATGCTAGACCAAATCTTAATATGGGGATTATTTGATGCATGTGCCACACACATAGCCTCGACCTCTGTCGCTTGTTGGGATGTCTTCACCAGTGAGATCACTTTTCTTTTGCTTGACAATGCTTGTAATGCCACACATCCATTAGTAAAGACATCAACAACAACTTCATGTTCCCTACTACAATAGCACCTGATGCACTCCTTGATGATGCCATGCTTCACAACCGCCTCTTTTTCATACTCATCGTCCTCATCATAATAAAGAATATTGTCCTCAATTATTGTGTATGGCCTTGTGTTTTCTAACATGTGCTCAAATCCATCAAACCCATCATGTGAGCTGACAAATGACAAAAAATAGAAGGTCTCAGACAAACCCTTTTGTGCACTATCTGATTTATGGATAACACCCACAAACCTTCTATGCCAAAATCGAGCCTCTATCATTGCTTCCTTGAGATTTACCATCTCTATCATTGTCATAAATGATAGCAATACGTACTGTGACAGAGTGGCAACGGTCTCCATCAAGCCATAGAGCAACTTCTTGAAGGCATCCTTATCCCTCTGAGGTGTCAAGCACACACAAGCTGATTGGAAGTTGTCCCTTGGAGTGACGTGTTAGAAAGCTCTCCCCCTCCATCTCCATATTCACTTGAATAATTGTCCAAGGAAAACAAGACTACGATGTAGACTTGTTACCCTATATTGAACTAATCACCCAATCAACATAGATTGATGTGGCTTTTGGGAAATCAGGTGTGGACTTGCCAACTTGCAGCTTCTCTTTGACCCATGACTCACATGAACCCTTGAAGCTCTGATAAACAATTGAATCAAATTTGAAGTAAGTTGCAAGGGCATCCCATGTTTGATGTTGGGGCGAAGGGTGACGTGAGTTGAACTCCTTGATGAGTGCTTCTTTCAGGGCTCTATCATGCTTTATCTCCATTGCCTGTTGAGACATTTCAATGGAGTCCTTGTCTTTGCTTGACTTGACCAAGACTATTTCTTTAGACTCGATCTCTGCTTGAAGTGCACGCACATCTTCGTCTTCCAATCCTAGTAGACACCTCATATATGTTATTTTGGGATTTTGACCCTCAAGACCACCCTGCTTCACCAATGTCAAAATCCTAATCCATTGTTCGTAGATGTCATCATCGTATGTGACCATGTGTGTGTCCTTGGTAGCAAAGTTTGCACCCATCGATACGCTTGCAACTCCTACAAAATTCTATATAAAAAAATCAAAATCATCTTAGACATTCTTCTAATCCAAATCATGTAATAGAGATAATAATGACACTAGTGCGATTCTCCCATTACCATGTCAAAAGCATGACTTGGTAACTAGAAGAATGGCACTAGTGCCATTCTCACATCAGGGAATTGACACTACTATCATTTCTTAGCCATAAACATTCTTGAAATAAAAAATGCATACAAAACAAAGTTTATTACTCACATCCCAACTTTGTCAATCTTTATGCCCTTTGACAAGGCCTTGGGCTAGTTTCTTTGGTCGTTCGAATGCAATCCATTGTGCCCTTAGGTGTTGTAAGATATCGATATATGGTTGATTTTTCAAAACGGTCTATGCCTCCATGTTGGCCATTGATGATATCTTACAACTTGCTTCAACTGGTGCATTGACAAAAATTCTCGCCTTCCTCCATGTATAGAAACCTTTTCATTGATTGAAGGCTTCTCCATGTGCTTTAGTTATAAACATGCTTGCAGCATAAATCGAATGCTGCCCTGCGAGAATCCAATAATTATATCCTTTAACTTTTCCACCTTTATCTCTTCCCTGCACATCAGAGTATTTGTGCCTGTGTGGTAAGGCATAAGATATGCACATGTTGCAGGAGGTCGTGCATTCATTGCAAAACTCTTGACCAAGTCACTGACATAGCCGAGGGTCAATGTCCTATACACATATTGGCTTGGTGCTCTAAAGCAATTCATCACTGGGATCAACACCTCAAACTCCAAACCAAATGGGAAGTACTCTACGTACTCCATCAAGCCTGTCATACTTGTGTCCTTCCTTTCCAATTTCTTTTGTAGTGCCTTAAAGTCAACATCTGGCTGGATTTTCTTATACAGGATGATAGTTGCTTTAGATGATTTCTCACCATGTCCTATTATATGTGTCTCACCACTCCCCGTTGCATCACCTCCACTTCCAGTTCCATCAGTGACTATTCCCGTACCTCCCTGTTTTCCTCCTAAAGTTGTCTCTTTGTCTTTAGCCTCTAGTTTATCCCCAATGCTTGTTTTTCCATCTGACCTTATTTCCTTCTCACCTGTTGTTTCCTCCTCACCGGTCTCTCTAGCCTTCTCTTTCAATGTGTTCTGAGACACTTGAGAGCTTGATCCCTCAACAATTCTTTTCTTGGTTCTTTTCGAAACTTTTCTACTCTTTTTTATATCTTGCTTTATCCCTTTTGTTACCCAATCAAAGCTTTCTAATATCTGTTGGTTGGTATAATTTTTTGGCTCATTAATCCAACCCCTAGATATCATCGTGTCCTCCCCAGTAGCATTCATCCTCGCATGATCAAAACAAGCAGGATCCAATTGATACACATTGCCTCCCAATGTATGAATTTTGAGACGAGGAACGTTGTATCCTCCATCTCTTTAACTTGTCCAACATCTTCAAAAGTCGTTCCTTGGATGTTCACAAAACAATGCACTTTATGGAGTTCGTTATTGTATATATCCAAAAACCATCCTCTTCCAGAACTAACTCCATCATAAACTGACACCTCTCGAACCTTTCTCTTTCCCTTGCTAGCCATTCTTGCAATGTTCTGTTAATAAAAGAACCAAGGACACAATGAAATGTATAATAGAAAATCATAACTATAGTAGGAAATATTACAACCACAATGCAACTTCTATTAACAAAATAACCAAGGCCAAGCAACTTATATATGCATTATGAAAAACTACACCAACACAGTAAGCAAATATACACAATATCAAAGTTAAGATGGTTATAATAAAGAATGGTATTCATGCCATTCTCCAACATAATATGATGTTAGAAGAGTGTCACAAATGCCATTGAACACATGGATTGTGAGTTTGTTCAGAATGGCACAAGTGCCATCCTCCGTGAGAGTTTGAGGATAATGCCACTGGTGCCATCCTTCATAATGTTAAGGAGAATGGTAGAAGTTTGATTCATCACATGGATTGCAGAGAATCAGAGAATGGCACCAGTGCCATTCTCCTTATGTGAAGGTTATCACATGAGAGTTTTCTCACCTGACCTTCTAGAGAAGGGCACTAATGCTAATAAGAATGCACATGTGAGTTTAGGCTTCTCAATGCCATTTTCTAGGGCCTAATAAGAGACTAGCACCACTGCCATTCTCCACTTGTACAAATGTTTACCCTACTATTCTAGGAGGGGTATTCTAGGAGAGTGGTGTCCAATTCCAATCCACTTGTGAGTTTGATGATCTCAGTGTGATTATGTAGGTTCCAGCATGAGATTCGCATCACTGCCATTCTCCACTAGTGGTATTCTAGACATTCCACTAATTTTATTGGCTGCAGTAGGATAATAGCAAAAGTGCCAATGCACATGTGAGTTTAGAATTCCTTGTGCATGTTTTCAGTTCATGGTATGAGATTGGCACCACTGCCATTCTCCACAGCGATTGACACAATTCCATATGATATCTACACAACGGAGATAGTGATCACTACATAGAAGAATGCACATGTGATTTTAGCCTTCTCAATGCCATTTATTAGGGCTAGCATGAGATTGGCATCACTGCCATTCTCCACTAGTGGTAATCTAGACAAACTAAACCTATAGATTGACATTCCACTAATTTTATTGGCTGCAGTAGGATAATGGCAAAAGTGCCAATGCACATGTAAGTTTAGGATTCCTTCTGCATGTTTTCATGTCATGGTATGAGATTGGCAACACTGCCATTCTCCACTTGTACAAATGTTTACCCTACTATTCTAGGAGGGGTACTCCATTGTTCTTAGGAGAGTGGTGTGTGATTCCAATCCGCATGTGAGTTTTATGATCTCAGACATTGAGACGATTCCATACGATCTCTACACAGCGGAGACAGTGATCACTACATGGAACAATGCACATGTGAGTTTAGGATTCCTTGTGCATGTTTTCAGGTCATGGTATGAGATTGGCACCACTACCATTCTCCACTGGTGGCATTCTCCACAGAGATTGACACAATTCCATATGATCTCTACATAGCGGAGACAGTGATGACTACATAGAAGAATGCACATGTGAGTTTAGGCTTCTTAATGCCATTTCTTAGGGCCTAATAAGAGCTTGGCACCACTGCCATTCTCCACTTGTACAAATGTTTACCCTACAATTCTAGGAGGGGTATTCCAGTGATCATAGGAGAGTGGTGTCCGATTCCAATCCACATGTGAGTTTGATAATCTCAGAGATTGACACAATTCCATATGATCTCCACATAGCAGAGACAGTGATCATTACATAGAAGAATGCACATGTGAGTTTAGGATTCCTTATGCACCACTATCAGTCTCCACTGGAGGCATTCTATAATGGCAAAAGTGCCAATGCACATGTGAGTTTAGGATTCCTTGTGCATTTTTTCAAGTCATAATATGAAATTGGCACCACTGCCATTCTCCACTGGTGGCATTCTACATAGAGATTGACACAAATCCATATGATCTCTACACAGCGGAGAGAGTGATCACTACATAGAAGAATGCACAAAGTGAGTTTAGGCTTCTCAATGCCATTTATTAGGGCCTAATAAGAGATTCGCACCACTGCCATTCTCCACTTGTACAAATGTTTACCCTACTGTTCTAAGAGGGGTATTCCAGTGATCATAGGAGAGTGGTGTCCGATGCCAATCCAAATGTGAGTTTAGGATTCCATATGATCTCTACACAGCGGAGACAGTGATCACTACATAGAAGAATGCACATGTGAGTTTAGGATTCCTTGTGCATGTTTTTAGGTCATGGTATGAGATTGGCACCACTACCATTCTCCACTGGTGGCATTCTACACAGAGATTGACACAATTCCATATGATCTCTATACAGTGGAGACAGTGATCACTACATAGAAGAATGCACATGTGAGTTTAGGATTCCTTGTGCATGTTTTCAGGTCATGGTATGAGATTGGCACCACTCCCATTCTCCACATAGATTGACACAATTCCATATGATCTTTACATAGTGGAGACAGTGATCATTACATAGAAGAATGCACATGTGATTTTGGGATTCCTTGTGCATGTTTTTAGGTCATGGTATGAGATTGGCACCACTGCCATTCTCGACTGGCATTCTCCACAGAGATTGACACAAATCCATATGATCTCTGCACATGTGAGTTTAGGCTTCTCAATGCCATTTCTTAGGGCCTAATAAGAGATTGGCACCACTGCCATTCTCCACTTGTACAAATGTTTACCCTACTATTCTAGGAGGGGTATTCCAGTGATCATAGGAGAAAGGTGTCCTATTCCATTCCACATGTGAGTTTGATGATCTCAGTGTCATTATGTAGTTGCCAGCATGAGATTGGCATCACTGCCATTCTCTGCTAGTGGTAATCTAGACAAACTGAACCTATAGATTGACATTACACTAATTTTATTGGCTGCAGTAGGATAATGGCAAAAGTGCCAATGCACATGTGAGTTTAGGATTCCTTGTGAATGTTTTCAGGTCATGGTATGAGATTGGCACCACTGCCATTCTCCACCTGTACAAATGTTTACCCTACTAGTCTAGGAGGGGTATTCCATTGATCATAGGAGAGTGGTATCGGATTCCAATCCACATGTGAGTTTTTTTATCTTAGAGATTGACACTATTTCATATGATCTGTACACAGCGGAGAGAGTGATCACTACATAGAAGAATGCACATGTGAGTTTAGGACTCCTTGTGCATGTTTTCAGGTCATGGTATGAGATTGGCACCACTGCCATTCTCCATAGAGATTGACACAATTCCATATGATCTGTGCACATGAGAGTTTAGGCTTCTCAATGCCATTTCTTAGTATAAGAGATTGGCACCACTGCCATTCTCCACTTGTACAAATGTTTACCCTACTATTCTAGGGGAGGTATTCTAGTGATCATAGGAGAGTGGTGTCCTATTCCATTCCAGAGGTGAGTTTGATGATCTGAGTGTCATTATGTAGTTGCAAGCATGAGATTGGCATCACTTCCATTCTCCGCTAGTGGTAATCTAGACAAACTGAACCTATAGATTGACATTCCACTAATTTTATTGGCTACAGTAGGATAATGGCAAAAGTGCCAATGCACATGTGAGTTTAGGATTCCTTGTGCATGTTTTCATGTCATGGTATGAGATTGGCACCACTGCCATTCTCCACTGGTGGCATTCTCCACAGAGATTGACACAATTCCATATGATCTCTACACAGCGGAGACAATGATCACTACATAGAAGAATGCACATGTGAGTTTAGGCTTCTCAATGCCATTTCTTAGGACCTAATAAGAGATTGGCACCAGTGCCATTCTCCACTTGTACAAATGTTTACCCTACTATTCTAGGAGGGGTATTTGAGTGATCATAGGAGAGTGGTGTCTGATTCTAATCCACATGTGAGTTTGATGATCTCAGTGTCATTATGTAGGTGCCACCATGAGTTTGGCATCACTGTCATTCTCCACTAGTGGTAGTCTAGACAAACTAAACCTACAGATTGACATTCCAGGGCCTAATAAGAGATTGACACAATTCCATATGATCTAGACACAGTGGAGACAGTGATCACTACATAGAAGAATGCACATGTGAGTTTAGGATTCTCAATGCCATTTCTTAGGGCCAGCATGAGATTGGCATCACTGCCATTATCTGCTAGTGGTAATCTAGACAAACTAAACCTATAGATTGACATTCCACTAATTTTATTGGCTGTAGTAGGATAATGGCAAAAGTGCCAATGCACATGTGAGTTTAGGATTCCTTGTGCATGTTTTCAGGTCATGGTATGAGATTGGCACCACTACCATACATAGAAGAATGCACATTACCACTACCGGAGAATGGGAGTAGGATAATGGCAAAAGTGCCAATGCACATGTGAGTTTAGGATTCCTGGTGCATGTTTTCAGGTCATCACTACATAGAAGAATGCACATGTGAGTTTAGACTTCCACTGCCATTCTCCACTTGTACAAATGTTTACCCTACTATTCTAAGTTTAGGCTTCATAGTGCCATTTTCTAGGGCCTAATAAGAGATTGGCACCAGTGCCATTCTCCGCTTGTACAAAAGTTTACCCTAATATTCTAGGAGGGGTATTCCAAGGGAGAATGGTGCTCGATTCCAATCCACATGTGAGTTTGAGGATCTCAGTGTCATTATGTAGCTGCCTGCATGAGATTGGCATCACTTCAATTCTCCACTGGTGGCAGTCTAGATAAACTAATTTTGTAGATTGACATTCCACAAATTTTATTGGCTGTAGTAGTATAATGGCAAAAGTGCCAATGCACATGTGAGTTTAGGATTCCTTGTGCCATTTTTAAGATCTTGGTATGAGATTGGCACCACTGCCATTCTCCACTGGTGGCATTCTCCACAGAGATTGACACAATTCCATATGATATCTACACAGCAGAGACAGTGATCACTACATAGAAGAATGCACATGTGAGTTTGATGGTCTCAGTGTCATTATGTATTTGCCAGCATGAGATTGGCATCATTGCCATTCTCCACTAGTGGTAATCTAGACAAACTAAACCTGTAGATTGACATTCCACTATACTTATTGGCTGCAGTAGGATAATGGCAAAAGTTTCAATGGACATGTGAGTTTGATGATCTCATTGTCATTATGTAGCTTCCAACATGACATTGGCATCACTGCCATTCTCCACTAGTGGTAGTGCCAATGCACATGTGAGTTTAGGATTCCTTGTGCATGTTTTCAGGTCATGGTATGAGATTGGCACCACTGCCATTCTCCACTGATGGTATTCTCCACAGAGATTCACACAAATCCATATGATCTCTACACAGTGGAGACAGTGATCACTACATAGAAGAATGCACATGTGAGTTTAGGCTTCTCAATGCCAATTCTTAGGGCCTAATAAAAGACTGGCACCACTGCCATTCTCCACAAGTACAAATGTTTACCCTACTATTCTAGGAGGGGTATTCCAGTGATCATAGGAGAGTGGTGTCCGATCCCAATCCAAATGTGAGTTTGATGATCTCATCACTACATAGAAGAATGCACATGTGAGTTTATGATTCTCAATGCCATTTCTTAGGGCAAGCATGAGATTGGCATCACTACCATTCTCCGCTAGTGGTAATCTAGACAAACTGAACATATAGATTGACATTCCACTAATTTTATTGGCTGCAGTAGGATAATGGCAACAGTGCCAATGCACATGTGAGTTTAGGATTCCTTGTGCATGTTTTCAGGTCATGGTATGAGATTGGCACCACTGCCATTCTCCACTGGTGGCATTCTCCACAAAGATTGACACAATTCCAGATGAACATGGCGGAGATAGTGATCACTACATAGAAGAATGCACATTACCACTAGTGGAGAATGGCAAGAGGATAATGGCAAAAGTGCCAATGTACATGTGAGTTTAGGATTCCTTGTGCATGTTTTCAGCTCATGCTATGAGATTGGCACCATTTCCATTCTCCATTGGTGGCATTCTCCACAGAGATTAACACAATTCCATATTATCTCTACACAGCGGAGACAGTGATCACTACATAACAGCATGCACATTACCACTAGCGGAGAATGGCGGTAGGATAATGGCAAAAGTGCCAATGCACATGTGAGTTTAGGATTCCTTGTGCATGTTTTTAGGTCATGGTATGAGATTGGCACCACTGCCATTCTCCGCTAAAGGTAATCTAGACAAACTAAACCTATAGATTGACATTCCACTAATATTATTGACTGCAGTAGGATAATAGCAAAAGTGCCAATGCACATGTGAGTTTAGGATTCCTTGTGCATGTTTTCAGGTCATGGTATGAGATTGGCACCACTGCCATTCTCCACTGGTGGCATTCTCCACAGAGATTGACACAATTCCATATGATCTCTACACACTGGAGACAGTGATCACTACATAGAAGAATGCACATGTGAGTTTAGGCTTCTCAATGCCATTTCTTAGGGCCTAATAAGAGATTGGCAGCACTGCCATTCTCCACTTGTAGAAATGTTTACCCTACTAGGAGGGGTATTCGAGTGATCATAGGAGAGTGGTGTTCGATTCCAATCCACATGTGAGTTTGATGATCTTAGAGATTGACACAATTCCATATGATCTCTACACAGCGGAGACAGTGATCACTACATAGAAGAATGCACATGTGAGTTTGGGATTCCTTGTGCATGTTTTCAGGTCATGGTATGAGATTGGCACCACTGCCATTCTCCACAGAGATTGACACAATTCCATATGATCTCTACACAGCGATCTCTACACAGCGGAGACAGTGATCACTACATAGAAGAATGCACATGTGATTTTGGGATTCCTTGTGCATGTTTTCAGGTCATGGTATGAGATTGGCACCACTACCATTCTCGACTGGCATTCTTCATAGAGATTGACACAAATCCATATGATCTCTGCACATGTGAGTTTAGGCTTCTCAATGCCATTTCTTAGGGCCTAATAAGAGATTGGCACCACTACCATTCTCCACTTGTACAAATGTTTACCCTACTATTCTAGGAGGGGTATTCCAGTGATCATAGGAGAGTGGTGTCTGATTCCAATCCACATGTGAGTTTGATGAACTCAGAGATCGACACAATTCCATATGATCTCTACATAGAGGAGACAGTGATCACTACATAGAAGAATGCACATGTGAGTTTAGGATTCCTTGTGCATGTTTTCAGGTCATGGTATGAGATTGGCACCACTGCCATTCTCCACTGGTGGCATTCTCCACAGAGATTGACACAATTCCATATGATCTCTACACAGCGGAGACATTGATCACTACATAGAAGAATGCACATGTGAGTTTAGGCTTCTCAATGCCATTTCTTAGGGCCTAATAAGAGATTGGCACCACTGCCATTCTCCACTTGTACAAATTTTTACCCTACTATTCTAGGAGGGGTATTCCAATGATCATAGGAGAGTGGTGTCCGATTCCAATCCACATGTGAGTTTGATGATCTCAGAGATTGACACAGTTCCATATGATCTCTACACAACGGAGACAGTGATCACTACATAGAAGAATGCACATGTGAGTTTAGGATTCCTTGTGCACCACTGCCATTCTCCACTGGTGGCATTCTATAATGGCAAAAGTGCCAATCCACATGTGAGTTTAGGATTCCTTGTGCATGTTTTCAGGTCATGGTATGAGATTGGCACCACTGCCATTCTCCACTGGTGGCATTCCCCACAGAGATTGACACAAATCCATATGATCTCTACACAGCAGAGACAGTGATCACTACATAGAAGAATGCACAAAGTGAGTTTAGGCTTCTCAATGCCATGTGGACTGCTATAGGTACACAAGGCGGCCTATAAAAGGTAGCCCCTTGACCCTCATTCATCGTCCACTTCTACAATGCTCTAGCCTTTAAGGTGCCTAGCAATGAATACTCTTTGGAATAAGTGGGGAAATGTCATATATGCTTCTCCACCTTAAGGCATGTAATATGTATTCTTTCAAATTATATGGGAATCCAACAAATTCCTTGTCCTTGTAGAAGTACCAAATGGGATGAGTGAGGAAGTATTGCTTCAATTTCACCATTTTTTAGGGCAAAAAAATACGCACCAATATAAACAATGATATATTTTTAAGAATCACATTCACATTTTTAATGGAGTTTCAAAAAATGATAAAAAGTTTAAACTGTGGAGATTATGCACCAAGCTAAGTATGTAGTGGAGAAAACCACACCAACCACTAGTTGGGAAACCCTAGTAGATGAAGTTAAGAGAATGGCACTGGTGCCATTCTCCACAACTTCAGGTGATCTTTTGGAGAATGGAACTGGTTCCATTCCATGTGTTCTTATGGAGAATGTCATTGGTACCACTCTCCATAAACTCACATGGAGAATGGAACAAGTGCCAATTTCCATGGACAATGGCATAGAAAAGCTAAAGAATGATGTGGTGCCATGGGTATCTATGATAATGAGGATGAGGAGAATAAGGATAGGTATGAGGATGAGGATGGATAGGTGACTAAAGAACAATGGCGAGCATTAGATGATGGGAACAATGGAAATGAATCCTCTTCGGATTAATAGGATGCACATTTTGGCAGATGACTTCTTATCTAGAGACAAATGCTAGAATTTTTACGTTGATTCAAATTTGAATTTTTATACATAGTGACCCCGCCGAGTAGGTAGGTCACATGCGGAGAAGAGTCGCAAGAGAAGGGTCATCACACAGAGATAGGGTTTTGAGTTTTTTTCAAAATTATGGCCTTAGACCTTAGACGTTTTTGCTTTTACCTTTTGGACCTTAGTGTTTTTAGCCTTAGGCTTTTTCTTTAATTAAATATTAAAGCAAGTTAGAATTTTAAGCCTAATTTCGCATAGGATGAAGCCCTAATTTCACATAGGACAAATCCCACAAGCACACATGTTGCCATCGCGGTTGGTCCTCTTCTCCTTTCAGGGTCAGACTTTCTTCGCAGGGTTAGTGTTTGGAGGGTTGGAGGTTGATGGAGCTTCAGGTCTACCCTCTCGCATCCACGATTGGTTTTTTGGTGATTTTTGACAAATTTGGAGTTTTTGTTCAGGGTTTTTTGTGTTAGGGGGGTGCTATACTAGCTAGTCTACCTACTCAATGCAAAAAACATGAAAGAAAAACAACATTTCAGTGCAAAAATGAAAGATTTCTTGAGGGGTGACTCTTAACACAGAAAATAACTTCGAATTTCAATTTGATTCTTCATTCTTGGTTGTTTTTTTGTGAGATTTAACAACATACACACCTTAGCAATATGAGAAACTACCTTCCTATCATTTCAAAACTCTAACAAACCTCAAAAACAAGCTTCCTAAACTCAAAAATCCTCTTCGACATGAAATGACATTTTTCCTTCTCTTTTCCATCCAACTCACACCTCCTTCCTCATTCCTCTATTAAAACTCCACTAACAAAGCTCCAAGATAAGCTTGAATCCTTGTGCAATGGGTAGATTATGAAAGAAAGAAAGTGCAAATGCAAAAGCATACCTTGAACTTCCTGGCAATGGTGCCAAAAATGTGGTCTCGACGGTGACTTACGTGTCGTGGGGATCTTGAAGGAATGCCATTGGAGCCTCCACTCCAAGCTACTTGCTTTTGAGAGCAATGCAAGAATGAGCCAACCACTTGTGTCATGCAAGTGGCTTCCAAATTATTGCAGTGTGTGTTTCCAAGAGAGAAAGAGGGAAGGGGGAGAGGGAAGAAGAGAGGGGAGAAGGGAGGGAGAAGGAGAAGGAGAAGGTAAGGAGAGAGTGAAGGGGGATGGAGTGGCAAACACAAAGGCACTACAAAGGAGACAAGAGAGCACTTAAAGACACTCTTGAAGAGAAGAGGGAGCTTGTATTCCAAACTTGTGCATACAACAATGAAGACCAGAGTCAACCATTTAATGTTTTATACATGTCACCTTTTGAAGGGAGGGCCAATCCTTTTCCTTTTAGCACTCTCTCTTTCTTTACATTTAAAAGGCTCTTGGGCCCGTAGGGTGCCAAGGCATCTTTGCTATCCTTTCTATCTCTCCCCTATTGTCTCGGGGGGGTCACTCATCATATGTAACCCTATCACGTGAGTTCAACAGAAGGATTTTTTTTATTTCTAAAATTTACAGAAATAAATATACATAAGGGACTATTTAAAATAGTTTTGGAAAAAATTTACAGATTTGTATAGAAAAGGAGTACATTTTATTAATGATTTTTTTTACAAATAAGGGACTTTAAATATAGGCCTTGAACGCACGTGATATAGAGGGTTTATACATAGTGACCCCCCCGAGCCTATTGTTCCACTCTTGTGTATCAGAAATAGCACTTGTGTTAACCATTGTTGCAAGCATGTGAAGTGCAAAGCAGGGGAGAAGGCTAGGAGATTGATTTCGAGTGCTCAAAAGGCTGCTGCAGGGGTTTTCAAACACGAAGGCTGGGAGATTGATTCCGATTGCATAGATGAAAGAAAGGAAGAAAGCTCTAGGATGCCATAGCTAGGAAGGAAGCAAGCTCGAGGGAGAGATCAATAGCTAGGCAAGTTGCTACTTTGACATAGATTGCAGCGGCATGCTCACCACCCCTGTTGCTCCTCAGTATCTTGAATTTGGGGGAGAGAAGATTTCAATCCTCTCTAGAGCTTCAAACGAGGTCAATAACAACGTTATGATGGCCATAGATTGCAAATTGAAACACAAAACTTAGGCTTGCAGGTCGCACAAGCCCCTGACTGATTTGGGAGGTGATTTTAATAATTTGTGTACCTTGGTGGAGCTTTCTTGTTGGATGACTGCTACTGAAGGCCTGGGACAGGTAATTAGTAAGTTACTAGAAGGGGGAATAAAGAAAGACTAGAAGGGGAATGGGGCATTGGGGACTCTTCTAGAGGGTCCTAGGGAAGGTCAAGGTAATTCTCGAAGGTTCTGGCTGGTGCTTCTTCTTCCTGTTTATATTCTAACGATGAACTATGAATACCAACATTGCGTTTTTCAAAATTGCTATCAAACCCGTTTCTCTGAATTCCATTCTCAAGCTCTATCTGATTCTCGATCTCGCCATCGCCATGGAATTCTTGCTTCCCCGTGACCCCATCGTCAATGCCTTCCAGCTTCTCCACCAATTCCCCCCTGCCGATGACAAGACCGACCCCTCCCCCGCTCAGACTTACATGCGCGAGCGCAATGCCATGGCCAGTACTGCTGTCGACGTCAAGGAGTACCCCGACGCTTACGTTTTCGTTGCAGATATGCCTGGGCTCAAATCGACAGACATTAAGGTCGGGATTTTGATGTTGGCGATCTGTGGTATGATTATTAGTCGTGTGAAATGGATTAGGCTTATCTGTCCTTCAGCATTCTAAAAGACAGGTGCCCTCTTCTCCTGAGAGTAATAGCGATCTGAACGAGAGCGATCTTTAAAATGTCATGGTGGCGGTCGTTGATTGTTAAAATGTCTCCTGAATGCAGGTTACAGTGGAGAACGAGAACATACTTGTGCTAACCGGGGAGAGAAAAAAGGAAGAGGAAACTGATGTGAAAGTCAAGTATCTGTCCATGGAGCGAAAGACTGGAAAATTCATGAGGAAATTCAGTCTCCCTGGTAATGCCGATTTAGAACACATATCAGCCGGCTGCAACGATGGCGTCTTGACCGTCAAGGTGCCAAAGATCCCACCTCCTACTCCGAAAAAGATCAACATAAATGTTGCTTGAGACTGGATGATCAAACAATACTCTGGAGTTTCCAAGATGCACGACCTACTCCTAAACCTGTTGCAGATTTAAGTATGTGCTTTTTCCACTTTTTGAGTCTTGCTAAAATAGTGTTGATCCAGAATTACAAATTTGTACCTTTTGAGTCTGGCTCAGAGTGCAAAGGTTTCTTGAATCTGGCTAAAATAGTGTGGATCAAGAGTTACAAACGATGTTTCTACTAGCATTGGCGCATATGGTGAATTCAACAAACGTCCCTGGTTTGAATAATTGAATAATTCATAACCAACCAGGGGCATTCACAGCGTTTTGGCAAAATCTACTACCGTCCTTCGTGTTTTGTAATCTTGCAAGAAAACGGAACGTCCTTGAATAAGTGAGTTTTTAAGAAAGTTATGTAAACTAGCGAGAGAACACCAAAGTCGTTAAACGAGAAATTAAACTAGCTAGAGGATAATAAAATCATTTACGAGAGAAATTTATGTAACAGAGAGATTGAGCTATGTAAACGAGCGAGAGCTGAAGTCATTTCCGAAAGATTTATATAAACTAGCGAGAGAACAACAAAGCCATTTAGGAAAAAATTTTAAAAAGTGAGGTTGAAAGTAAAGGAAGGAGATATATTTTTGTTCCTTCTTTATTTCTTTTTAAAAATTTTAAAAAGTGAGGTGGAAAGTAAAAGAAGGAGATATATTTTTGTTCCTTATTTATTTCTTTTTAAAATTTTTAACTAGAGTGCTTGGCCAGCTGGGATCTTGATGAATACTTCTCTCTTTTGCTATCTTGTTGAGGTTCACATGAGTCACATTGTCAGAAATGATGCAGAAGATTGATGTTCAATTGCATGCAACCTTTTTTAGAGATGTTGTTCATGTCGACAGTAAAACGTAGTTTTTCTTTTTTTCGGAGGAAGACAAATTCCTATTCTTTGCATTGTAAGCAAATCTATTGTCATTCCACTTCGAGCGAACGATGAGGAGATGTATTTCAGAAATGTATAAATAATAAATCAAAACGAAATTGAGCCTGAAGCATGCAACTGTGACAGGAAAAATCCAAACCCAAAGCTGCATTGCATGTACGACAGAAGTTCCAGCACCATTTGCAACTTCATTGGATCCCTTTTTTCGAAGGCACAAATGTTTATTTTTTGGGTCAAATTATGTTCCTACGCTTTAGGAAATAGTACTTCCGCGCTCTGCCCGGATGGCCCTCGAGCGTGTTGTAACCTAATGGACCTACTGTGTTGTGGCTCCTTATGTAGTACTGCTCTAAAGTTCGTGCTTTGTCTACGGTGTCTGTTGTTTCCAAAACTTTGATTTCGAAATTTTCTTCGAAGGGCTTGTAACGTTGCAAGTCCTCTTTCATTTTCGCCGGTGGTTTTTTATTGTGCTGTTTGATCCTCCGCGGCAGGTCCCCGTCGTGCTCCCTATGTACTTTCTGTTGTTGGGCTTGCACGTGATGCAGTAGACAACGAGGCTCGCGCGATTCCCTTGCGCGGGCGCTTCAGTGGAGGCTCCTCCTTCATCTCGAGGCTCGCGTCTTTCAATGTCGTACCTGCGTAAACATTGACAATTACGTTAGTCATCGAGGTTTTCGGTCTTTTTTTTTCCGTTTGACGTCCATAATAGAATGCATTTATTTACTTGCCCTGGTTTTTCTCTGTTGCCGTGAAAGGATCGTTTCCAATACCGAAGCGCTCCTCGTATAAGTCCCTGTCGAAAATATACGTAAGCTTCTCCATTGTCGTCACCGGGTGCGTCGCATCGTGCGTCCCTCCAAATTGTTCCATGAATTGTTCGAGTATAGCCGTTGCTTGATCGCGCGTCGTGTCCCTCAGCAACTCCAAGGATACGTTGTACCCGTAATGCAGCAGCTCACACGCATACGCTGTGATCCCTTTCGTCTTCGTGTCTAGTAGCTTCTGCCCCTCCAGACTTTCCATCATCCTATCGGTCTCATCGAACTCAATGTCAAGCTCGACAAGGATCTCTTTGAGGAGTCCTGCAGGAGAAGTGCAATCCAGGATGAGTTTGTTGTTCTTGCAACTCGTTAATTTTGTTTCTCAACTATTGCGGTTTTTTTTAATTTTCGGAAGCATTACGCACCATTTGCGAATCTCAAGCCTCCCGGCTCTCTTTTAGCTGGCAAACGCCTATTGCAGTTGTCAATGAAGTCGCGTAGTTCCGCATACGTGTTGAAGCCGTTGATGTAAGCTCCCGGACGTTCTCCTGCATTGTTTGCTAGCCGGAATTGCTTTGTGGTTAGGAAGAACCTCCTCTTTGCTGGTGGAGGTTTTGTTGCCTTCGCGTTGCTTTTGTATAGCGCAAATAGCTGCTTGCAGGCACGACTTATTACACCGTCTTTTCAAATGAGCCGTCTTTTTAAATCTTCAAGAAAAAAAGATTCTTTCATGCTGGTGGAATTTACCTTGTCTGCGTCCATGTCTTATGCTGCAATGTCCCGAGCTTTATGATTCTCTGCACCTGTTCTCGACAACAGACAAGATATTAAAACCATTTTCCTTGCACGCATGTTTGACGCAACATATTCATGTCTTGCCTCTGCCTTTTTCAATCTCTAGTAGTGAATACCTTTATGCGCGTGGTTGTGTTGTCGGCTATGAGAACTCTCGTGGAATTGGTCTGAATATGTCTGGATGTGGGCAATGTAGTATGCGCAGCCTCGTTCTCTCAGTCACTTTGGACAACATCACGTATGCCAGGCCAGGGGCAAACACTCCTCGAAATATGAGCAGCGCTTTGTTGGATATGGTTGCGCCTTGGGATTTGTGTCCCGTGATAGCGTATGCTAGGGTCAGTGGAAATGTGGACTTGTGGAACCATTTTCCATTTATTGCCTTTCGCTGATGCTTCGAGCGTCGTAATGTGAGCACGGCCGCTGTTGTGTCCACGACGACAGTGATACCGTTGATTTCCCCACTGCTAGTTGCATTGATGCTCTTGATTTTGCACATTGCTCCATTTGCGGCACCTATTGCGAGGTCGATGTTTTCCGTTATCATTGCCTTCGCCCCCACACAAATTTTTCCTATCTCGTTGAAGCTTTTGTCCTCCAACCATTCTTTGAGAGCTGGTTCGCTCGCGGCGTTACTGTGTATTTGAACATGCACAATCGTCTCGGGAGTGTTGAATTTCTCCACAAGCTCATCGTTGAAGGTAGCAACATCGACTCTGTGTGTGCAAATGATGGTTGTTTCGGTATCGATGAAGTGGCATGCACCTTCCTTGTCGACAATGCACTGCCTCGAACAGTCGGAAATCTCGTCAGTTGTGGGCGTCCTGAGTCTTATGGTATGCAAGAATGCCAGGAACGGCATGTCTCGTGCATGTCACACCGAGAATTGCATGTGGTACATTTTCCCTGCAGGCCAGTGCGCGGAGGACGTGATGTGGCACGGCTCGCAGAGATCCTCGCGGTGTTTGCAGACTGGTGGTAATTGTGCCAGGTCACCAAAAATTATCAGCATTTTGTGTCTGAATGGCTCATGCAATGTGCCATTAGTGACATTGACGATTTGTCTTACCACGAGATCGAAAGTCATCCTTGTTAGCATGGACATCTCGTCAATGATGATCGCGTTGGCTTCCTTGATTGCGAGGTGTCGCTCATCCGTCTCATGGATGTTCAGTGGGTACTGACTGCTGCGCACAGGGATCTTGAATTGGTAGTATACAGTGGTTGCAATCCCGCTCAGTCGCGTCGCAGCCGCCCCTGTTGATGCACAGAGTATTGCCGTTTTGTTTTGCGCTACCAGATGCGAAACATAGTACCGTATCAAGAAGCTTTTGCCGCTACTTGGTGTTCCACAGACAACGTGCAGCCCCGAGCTTGTTGAAGCCAGGCTTTCGAAGACTCTTTGTTGTTCTACTGTCAATGCGGCATTGGCGACGGTGCGAAACTCGGCCATTTTTTGCAACATCCTCGCGCGTGTTGGCCCTTCGACGGTTTGATGGTCGATGTTAGGCGCTTCCATCGGGCAGTCTCGGATGATCGCAACCTTTTACAATATCATATTCATCAACTGGTCCGTGTGGTCAGTCGCTAGCAAGTTCCTTTGCGTGTATTCGGTCACATACATCTCGAGGTCCTCGTTGCTCAATATGAGGCCGCGCATTTGGCATTCGACAAAGTAGGATCCAGCTGTGTTGGCAGGTGATATGAGCTCCGTTTCATTCCTGAAGCTGAGTTTTCGCAAGAGCACGTTGTAGAAGTACCCCTCTGGTTGATGTCCAGGGTGGTAGTCAGTGAATCTGACTACTCGCTCACATTTTGCGATCCTGTTGCCGAAGAGGTCAAGACCGACTGTTCCACATTGCGTTTCCTTGGGCTTTCGTATCACATATTGCCTATGGTAATCGTAGAACGTGCTCTCCTCGATGACGCTCGGTCTCCCGCAGTATATGTCCGGGTGCAAGGTGACGTTGTTGTTACGCGAGACGATGCGTTGTCTTAGAGATGGTGGCGAGGAGTCGACATCGTGAACGGTCTCGCTCCTTGTGATTGTTGGTATTTGCATGCAGTTTAGCACGGCCTCTGTTGGAGAGGTTGGTTTTGATAGGAGGCTCGCGGCGATGAGTTTCAGCTTTACTTCGTCGAGATGTTGCAACCCCAAACGTGAGGCGTCTTCTGAACGGATGTTCAGTTTGCCCATTGGTTCAGATTTCATCGTGTACTTGAGGAGGTAGTGAGAGATTGAAGAGTTTGTCACCCGCTGTATGTTCATGTGCGCACCCCACAACAGTAACACGGAAGGGTGGTAAGGGACGACGTTTTGGTGCTCATGTCCCGGCCGGTAATAATGAATGAAAAAGAAGAGTAGGGTGGTTCTGCACCCATCAAAACTTGTGTGGCTCTTTGTCTCTCTCTCTCCTTCTTCCGTTCTTGCTTCCGTTGAGAGCACTCTCAACTGGTATCAGAGCCCGGGTGATCTAGCTGAGCGTGCGTGAATGCTTGAAGCTGAGCAGCTCTGTGGGAGGAAGGAGAAGCTCTGTGGGAAGCTTTGTGGGTGACTTTACCTATATCCGAGTGTGTAGAGACCTTGGAGAAACCTTTGGAAAAGTCACTTTGGTTTTGCGAAGTGGTTTTGAGAGCCTGTTAAGAGTTTTCAAAGAAAAAGTCATTTTTTTGAGCTTTTCCCTGTTTCGTTCGATGACAGAGACTCCGTATTGACTTGTAGAGGCAACTATTGCTTGCTTTTGGTGTCCACTTCACTTCAAGAGCTTGGAAACACCTTCATTCTTGAATCTGGGATCATTTCATTGGATTTCTGACTCACTGTGTCAGTTTCTGCGTTTTTTGCCCGGGTGTTGGAACTCAAGTTTGGAGCAACCACTTGTAGATCTATCAGTTCTGGTGGACTCAGGAGGTACTATAACTTCTATGTTGCTCATCATTCACACTCCGGTGGAGTTTACAAATAGCTCTATTTCCAAAAACGTTTTTCAGTCCGTGTATTGGACCCAGTGATTGAGACCACGGTTTCCAAAACCGTTTGTCCCATTGCGTTCCAGACGCCCAAAAACCCCTACCTGTTAGTTCTTGCACGATTCGGTGGAGGATTTTCAGAGTTATAGATCTCTGTGTATTCGATTTTGTCTCTCTGTTATGCATTTTTCATTCTAAGGTTTTGAAACCTTAGATTTATGCCACATGGCAGTGGATGAGTGTTGACTCCCATTTCTCACTCATCGGTTGGGATTTTGGAGTTCTGGCAGAAGAGAGATATTTGCAGATTTTCTTGCTGAGTCCGATTATGCAATGGCGCCCATGTTTTGAGGCATCTCAGGTTCTATTTTCAGTAGCGGTCATTACCGTGGGACTATGATTTCTTGAGCATACCTTATGTAGATCACTCTGGTTGCAGTTTGAGCAGTGTGCACTCATTCGTGGTATGCATTGGGTTGCAGTGGATGATTTATAGGCCATTTGGATGCATTGCGGTCCTTATTGGATGCGTTGATAGGCCCAAATTGCCTTATGGGATGCTATTTTTTATGGACGCTTTGCACATTGATGCTATTTTATGCTGAGGGACAGCTTTGACACATTGCAGATGATGCACTGATAGTGTTATGCTCTCTTGGATGAGATATTATTGATGCATATGCCAGTGGACGGTGTTTATGATTGAGTCATTTGGCACTTATTGGCATTTTCTTTTGGGCCAGATTTGCTCATATGGATGCAAGTATATGCACATGAGTCAGATGCATCTTTTGATGCTTTGAGCTTTGAGTTTTTGGTGATATTTCAGTCTATTGTGGCATACACATTTGGATGCACCTGGTATTTGGTGTGATTCTTTCTTGCAGGTACTAGCATTTGGGATTTTGTTTCGTTTGCATCATGGCATCCTCTTCCATGTCTGAAAAGGAGTTTTTCAACATTAAAAAGTTTGATGGGACAAACTTTTCTTTGTGGAAAGAACAAATAAGGGATGTGCTTATTCAAAAGAAGAAAATTAAACCCTTGGCAAGGATTGAAGCTAAGCCTACAAATATGTCTGAGGATGATTGGAATGAGTTGGATGCATTAGCAAAGTCTTCTATTAGAATTCATCTTGCAGAGTCAGTTTATTTCACAGTAGTAAATGAGCAGACTACAGAAGATTTGTGGAAGAAACTGTGTGTCACTTATGAGAAGGAAACTGCCTCTAATAAAGTTTACCTCATGAAGAGGTTATTTGAGCTGTAGATGAAGTAAGGGGTCTCCATTGCTTCTCACTTGAATGAATTCAATATTATTTTCAGCCAGCTTCAGGCTCAGAAGATGAATTTTGATGTGGAGACTAAGGCAATATTTCTCTTATGTTCATTGCCATCCTCATGGATACCTTCCTATAGCTGTCAGTAACTCTGCACCTGGTGGAGTACTGAAATTTGATGATGTTGTGGGTAGCTTGTTGGTCGAGGAGATTAGACGGAAGTCTATGGATGGCAACAAGCAGGATGCAACCTTAAATGTGCAAAGGGGCAGATCACAGTTCAAGGGGAAGTCCCAAGAAAGAGGGAAGTCTCGTAGCAAATCCAGGGCACGGAACATTGAGTGTTACCACTGTGGCAAGAAGGGCCATATAAAAAAGGATTGCTACAAGCTAAAAAGAGAAGCTAAAAAGAGAGCAAAAGGATAAGAAAAAGAATACAAATTGGGGTGCAAATCAAAAGGAAGAGAGTCCAAGGGAGGACAAAGGAAAAGTGAAGATCGAGGAGATCAATGCAGTCACACATGATAGTCACAATGACGTTCTCTTCATGTCTACTTTATCTGCAGAGTTGCTTACCACTTCAGATGATGCATATTCCTAGGATTGGATTTTGGATTCTGGTGCTTCATTCCATGTTACTCCTCATAGGGAATGGTTCTCCACTTATGACAGTGGAAAGACAGGTTGTGTGCATCTTGGAAATGACTATGCATGTGACATAGTGGGAGCAAGTGACATAAAGTTTTCTTTCGCAAATGGGTCTGCATTTGTTTTGAAACATGTGAGACATGTGCCTAAGCTGACCAAGAGTCTTATTTCAGTGGGTCAGCTAGATGATGTTGGTTTCCACACCACTTTTGGCTTTTAGAGTTGAAAAATTTAGAAGGGCTCTATGCTTTTGGCCAGGGGTGCCAAGTGTGGGACTTTGTATCCCTTACATGTATTAGGGGTATTGGATCATGTTGTTGCAATAACCGAGCAGCCAAGCACTTCTTTGTGGCATTATAGGTTGGGGCACATGAGCCAGAATGGAATGAAACTTTTATGCCATTTGGGTTATGTACCGCATTTGAGTTTCTCTGATTTTGAATTTTGTGAGCATTGTCTCTATGGGAAGCAGACTAAATCAGCCCATAAGAGAAGGGGAAAGAAAGAGTTTGAAATGCTTGATTTGGTGCATTCAGACGTATGTGGTCCCATGCCTACATGGTCATTAGGCGGGGCTGAATACTATGTGACATTCATTGATGATGCAACTAGGAAAGTGTGGGCTTATGCTATAGCTCGGAAGAGTGATGTCTTCCAGGTATTTCAGAAATGGCTGGCCTTGGTTGAGAATCAGTTAGGTAGAACGCTTAAATGCCTACGGACTGACAATGGTGGAGAGTATCTCTCTCATGACTTTCAGCATTTCTGTGATACACGTGGGATTAAGAGGGAGCTCACATCCCCTCGTACTCCAGAGCAAAATCCAGTTGCAGAAAAGATGAACCGTACCATTCAAAAAAGGTTGCAATGCATGCTTTCCAATGGAAGTCTTTCTGGTGGTTTTTGGGCTGAGGCAATGAAGACTGCAGTGCATGTGATCAATAGATCACCTAGTAAGAGTTTGGATGGTGGTATTCCTGAAGAGGCATGGAGTGGCAAGAAGCCCTCTTACTCTCATTTGCATATATTTGGGTGTGAGGCATATGCACATGTGCCAAAAGAGCTTCGAAAGAAGCTAGATCCTAAGTCTAGGAAATGCATCTTTCTGGGTTATGGTGAAAGTGGAGAGATGGGCTATCGTCTCTGGGATCCAGAAGCAAAGAAGATCATACGCAGCCATGATGTGGTCTTCAATGAGAAGAAGATGCATAAGGCACCCATGAGGGATGTGGAAATGAGGAGAATCACTTTCCAGGATGTGAATCCACCTGCATATGTTGATAGACAGCAAGCTATCCATGCACCAAATGTGCAAGAAATGGTACCACCAAGTACTCCCATAGGTATACAATCAAGGGTAGATGATGGATCTCTGATGGATCATCTATTGGTGGAAATGATGAGCCAAATGTGGCTGATATGCAAATGGGACAGCAAGCTGAAATGCCCTTGAGAAGATCATCTAGAGTGTCTAGACCGCCTGATAGGTTTGTTCCAGGGGTAGACTATGTGATGCTTATTGATTGCAGGAAGCCTTCTTATTACAGAGAGGCTATGATGCGTGAGGATCAACGCAAGTGGGAGTATGCTATGCAATCAGAGATGAGTTCACTTATGAAGAATAAGACTTGAAACTTGGTTTCTTTGCCACATGGAAAAGAAGCATTGCCATGTAAATGGGTCTACAAAATGAAGGTCACAGGTGATGATCTGCCTAGGTACAAGGCCCATTTGGTTGCTAAAGGGTTCAAGCAAGAGAAGGGTGTGGACTTTGATGAGATATTCTCTCCGGTTGTGAAGATGACCACACTTAGATGCATGCTTGGACTAGTGGTAGTAGAGGATATGGAGCTTATGCAGATGGATGTCAAGACAGCTTTCTTGCATGGGGATTTGCATGAGGAAATTTACATGGTGCAGCCGGAAGGCTTTGAAGAAAAGGGCAAAGAGCATTTAGTTTGCAAGCTGAAGAAGAGTCTCTATGGTCTTAAGCAAGTGCCTAGCGAATGGTATCAGAAGTTTGATGCTTTCATTCGGTCCTAGGGTTTTAGAAGGAGTGAAATTGATCACTGCCTCTACACTAAAAGGACTAAGGATAGTAGCCTGATAATCCTGGCACTATATGTGGATGATATGCTATTGGCTAGCAAGAATACTTATGAGCTAGATGCATTAAAGGCCAAGTTGCATGAGGCCTTTGATATGAAGGATTTGGGACTTGCAGGTCATATTCTTGGTATGCGCATCACGCGTGATCGGAGTAGGAAACTCCTTTGGCTTTCACAAAAAGAGTATGTTACAAAAGTATTGCAGCGTTTCAATATGGAGGGGGGGAAGGTAGTGAGTACTCCATTGCCTCCATATGTGAAACTGAGTCATACAGATAGTCCCAAATCAAATGAGGAAAGGGCCATGATGGCCAAGGTTCCTTATGCATCAGCAGTTGGGAGTCTTATGTATGCTATGATAGCTACTAGACCAGACATTGCATTTGTAGTGGGAGTTGTTAGCCGGTATATGGCTAATCTAGGAAAGAGGCATTGGGAGGCAGTTAAGTGCATCATGAGGTACATGAAGGGTACCAAGGAGATGTGCATCTGCTTTGGTAAAGGAGACATGCGTGTACTTGGATACACAGATTCAGACTATGCAGGGCATGTGGATAGTAGGAGATCCACTTCTGGTTATGTGTTCACCTTTCCAGGTGGTGCAGTGTCGTGGATGTCTCACGCACAGAAGTGCATTGCTTTGTCTACCACAGAGGTTGAGTATGTTGCAGCCACAGAGGGTTGCAAGGAGGCTATATGGCTTGATTGGCTAGTGGGAGATTTGGGGATTCATACAGGTGTACTGACATTGCATAGTGATTCCATGAGTGCTATTCAGCTAGCACGGAATCCGGTCTTTCATGCAAAGACCAAACACATTGAGGTCAGGTATCATTTCATCAGGGAGGTACTTGAGGACAAGCACATAGAGCTTGTCAAGGTTCATACAGATGATAACCCTACAGATATGCTGACGAAGAGTCTACCTAGTCAGCGATTTGAGTATTGTCGTGTATTGATGGGCATTGGATAGTATGCTCACTGGTTGTTCTCCCTTAAAGGCACATTGTCCTTTAAGTGGGAGGTTGTGGGGATTTAAGGTCACTGTGCCTTTACCCCGTTTATGTACAATACTCAAACACATATATAAATGAATGAAAAAGAAGATTAGGGTGGTTTTGCACCCATCAAAACTTGTGTGGCTCTTTGTCTCTCTCTCTCCTTCTTCCGTTCTTGCTTCCGTTGAGAGCACTCTCATCCTACACATGACATAAATGGATTGATCGCCATTTAATATATCTTTCTCACTGCTGCTCACATTTACTATGTTCAATGGCATTTTTTAATTCATCACATGTCTTACATTTTGACATCCTTTGCTTTGATGGTGTCTTGACATGGCAAAAATCTCTACGCCAAATTTTGTACAAGGTTGACTGTGAAATCATGCTCTCATCTCTGTCTTGTAAAGTTTTATTGACAGTTTCTCGAACGACCTTCTTTGTCATTCCCAAAGGAAGATGTTGTTGACATTTGACACATCCATCTAGCATTGTTTGTTGAAGATGAGACTGTGGTAATGCATGGTCTTCAAGAACTTGCTTTAATGTTGTGGTTGCATTTATAGTGCTTCTGTGGCATTTAAGCTTGTAGGTATTTCCATGAATTGTATGAACCACTTTTTCTTTCACCTTTGCACAAATGGTCCAGTATGTGCCATGTGATAGTCCAGTTAACCATTGATATCCTCGACTGCAAATCGATCTCCCATTAATCGTGGGTTTCAATCTAGGTTTATAGTGTCTTGTGCTCAAATCTTGATTAGTGCCTTGATGAAGAAAGCATGAAAACTCTTGAAGAAGATAGTTATGTTTATTAGGCGTTGTCTTACTCCAAATACCAAGGCGTATGGCTGCACAATCATCTTTCCCAACTTTTCTAATGCAAAGTCTCTTGCAACAAACTTGCATAAGCATCCTTTCCATATTCTCCTAGGATAACATTACATGTCTCTTTGATTCTAAAATTGATGCAATGATTCTTCGCCTCTTCACACTCACATACTTTCTTTTTGTAAATGGTGTCTTGCGTTTTCCAGTTGTAAGCCCCTCAGACCTCGAATCCATTTCCCTCGAATCTTCATCTCTATAATCAAATGTTGTGTGGGCTTGAGAATTATTTGATACCTTATAATATCTTGGAAATGGCAATCTAGTAGACATGTTCATTGATGTCAATTTGTTGCCAATGCCTCTTGAATTTTGTGGTTGAACTCTTTCTCCTTCGTAACTCAAGATTCTCCCATCTATATTCTTTGGCATGCTAGCAACAATATTATAAACAACATGATAAGTCTCAGATTATCTGCCCCTTTTGCCCTGCGTTCGAGTGGTAACATCATGATCATTGTCACTAATATCATCAATTCCTGTTATTGCATCACTTATCCCATCGATCTTTGCATGTATTTTTCTTTGTGGTCCCATCTTATTATTCTCAACATAAGACAAGTCTTCTATATTAGTAAGCATGTTTGAGTCACTTGCAACACAAGACAAGTCTTTTATATCAGTGAGCCTGTTCGAGTCACTTGCAACACAGGACAAGTCTTCTATACCAGTGAGCCTTTTCGAGTCACTTGCAACACAGGACAAGTCTTCTATGTAACCAGTGATCCTGTTCGAGTCACTTGCAACACAAGACAAGTCTTCTATACCAGTGAGTATATTTGAGTCACTTGCAACACAAGAAATCTTTTCTACATCAACATCTGTTACTATAATGTTCTCAACACCTATGAGCATGCCACTATGATACTCTTGATCACTACTATAGCTTCTTATCAATTTGGATCCCATTTGTGTTATAGTCCTTTTCTTCTGATAATATTCTATTGTGTCTTCCATGACATTGAAGGTAACTGTCTTGGGCAAACTTGATTTCAAGAAAGCTAACCCCAATTTACAAGTACTATGAACTTGTAGATGAGACATAGTATTATGGACATCTAGATGTGAAGTACTATCCATTGCATTTTGAATGACACATGCACTAGTCAACTTAATTATCTCCACTATACAGAGAAAACTCTGAGCATAGCTCTTAAAGTTGCCAATTGCTAAAACTTCTCCAAATCAAGATAACATCTCTACTTTTTTCCCCTCAAAATAAAATTTCTTGATATCTTGAAAGTATGTCTTTGGAACAATTTCATCTTGGTCCCAGAGAGTTCTGTGTGATTGCATATCAAATATGTCACATTATAAGATATCTCCCAATGTTTCAAAGTCTCCACATGGATATTTTAAATGTACTTCAGGATTTACAACATTGGTGATTATCACTACACATCTTCTCTCACCACAACATTGGAAATGACACACATTCATAGGATCAAGACTATGAATTCGTCCAAAAGCCACCACTTTATTCTTCTTATATAACACCACATCCATACCCTCTGTTATGGTGAATACATGTTTTATGTACAAAAATAGATTAGCAACTCAAAAAAAGACACAATAAATAATCATTGAGCTTATTATTACTTAATAACTTTTATATCAAAACTAGCAGAGAAGGCATTAAACCTAAACCCTACATCCTAAACTTTAAACAATTAATACCAAAACATCTTAACCACCATAAATCCTAAACTTTAAACATTTATTTCCTAAAGCCTAAACCCTAAACCCTAAACTCCTAAATAATAAATCCTAAACCCTAAACCCTCAATCCCAAACTCTAAATCCTAAATCCTAAATCCTAAACCTTAAACCCTAACCCTAAAATAAAACCAAAATTTAATGATTTTTTTAAATTTGTGTAACAGGTTGGATATATCCCCCAACCTATTGCTCAAGCAACAGGTTGGGGGATATATCCAACCTATTGCACAAATTAAGAATTTTCTTGATTTGTGCGACAGATTGGATATATAGTTGGGGGTGCACCCCCAATCTGTTGCTTGAGCAATAGGTTGGGGGATATATCCAACCTATTCCACAAGTCAAGAATTTTCTTAATTTGTGCTATATAACAACCTGTTGCACAAATTATGCAATAGGTTGGGGGATATATCCAACCTGTTGCACAAATCAAGAAAATTCTTGACTTGTGGAACAGGTTGGATATATCCCCCAACCTGTTACTCAAGCAATAGGTTGGGGGGTATATCAACCTATTGCACAAATCAAGAAAATTCTTGACTTGCAGAACAGGTTGGATATATCCCCCAACCTATTGCTTGAGCAACAGGTTAGGGGATATATCCAATCTGTTGCACAAATCAAGAAAATTATTGATTTGTGCAACAGGTTGGATATCCCCCAACCTGTTGCAGCAGGTTGGGAGGTATATCCAATCTATTGCACAAATGAAGGAATTTTCTTGATTTGTGCAATAGGTTGGATATATCCCCCAACCTGTTGCTCAATCCAACCTGTTGCACAAAATTAAGAAAATTCTTAACTTGTGGAACAAGTTGAATATATCCCCCAACCTGTTGCTCAAGCAACAGGTTGGGGGTGCATCCCCAACTGTATATCCAATCTGTTGCACAAATCAAGAAAATTCTTGATTTGTGTAATAGGTTGGATATATCCCCCAACTTGTTGCTTGAGCAGCACGTTGGGAGATATATCTAACCTGTTGCACAAATAAAAAAATTTCATTAAATTTTAGTTGTATTTTAGGGTTTAGGGTTTAGGATTTAGGATTTAGGGTTTAGGATTTAGAGTTTAGGGTTTAGGGTTTAGGGTTTAGGATTTATTGTTTAGGAGTCTAGGATTTAGGGTTTAGGGTTTAGGAATTAAAAGTTTAAAGTTTAGGATTTACAGTGGTTAAGATGTTTTGGTATTAATTGTTTAAAGTTTATCCAGCCAACTGTATATCCAATCTGTTGCACAAATCAAGAAAATTCTTTAATTGTGCAACAGCTTGGATATATCCAATACTAGGTACGATCGTTTGCAAAGGCTTTACTTTAAGTAATTATAAGTCTACCTAGTTAAAGTATCCTACTTATTAGGGACAAGCACATAGGCGAAAAGCACACCGATTCATATTTTCTTACATTCATGCTGCATGGTGTATCAGAAGAAATGAAGAAGTATGTGATAAGAAATATTCATAAGAAATATGTATTCCATATCATGGATTCATACCATGGATATCTGGTGGTTGCTAAAGTAGAAAAATGATATGGATTCAATGATACTGTAGTTTTGTGCAAAGCCTTAAACAAAGTTTAAGGCTTTTGCAAAGTATTACATATTGTAACAAAGATAAGCAAGTATGCTAAACCTCTTCCAAATTCTATGGTTTTAAATACCTACTTTACAAATACATTATCTAATTCTTCATTCTTTGACTAACAAGTATTATACACATGGAAAAAAAGCATACATGCTAAAAGCACTTGTGTAAATTTTAATATTTTCTTATTTTTAAAATTAATTCAATTCTTTGTTTGACTACCTTTTTAAAATTTAAAGGTTATTAGTATATAATATACATAATTTTAAATGTTATTAATGTATAATATTAATAATTTATATATTTATTTAAACTTATACAATAATTATATTATATTTATATTAGTTTTTAAGTTGATAATGTATATTTTTATTAAAACTTAAATTTAATATCTAGTTAATAGCAAGAAGAATATTATAGAGATTTTTCATATTAAGAACTACCTTACAAATACATTCACTAATTCTTCATTGTTTTAAGCATAAGTATTATATAAAGCACATATGCTAGAAGGCCTCCCATTCAAAAATATTTTCATTGTTATATTTTTTTAATTAATGTATTTATATATATATTTATATAATGATTATATAATATTTATATTAATTTATAGATTAACAATATATATTTTTAGCAAAATTATATTTTAGTAAGAGTTTTTGGATAGATTTATGGTTAAATTTTGTTTTGAAGTTCTTGCATACGCAATAGGTAGGGAGGTTTGAGTGGTTTTGAGGTTGAGAGAGAAATTTGTAATAGATTGTTTTCTAATTTATTTTTTTTGAAAAATTATTGTGTGCCTAATAGACTGGGAGAGTTTGAGGTTGAGAAAAATTTGTGACAATAGGTTGTGAGAGTTTGAGATAAAGAGGAAAATTTGTGGGAAAAAAGACTTAATGCAAAAGATGGTTTTTGAAGTTGTTGCATACGCAACAAGTTTTTGAGAAAAGAATCAGGTTTGAAAAAAAATTCAAATTTACAAAAACTTGATTCTTAGAAGTTCTTACATATGCAATAGGTTGGAAATGAACTCACCTCTTGCAACATTTTGAAAATTTTGAGAATCCTGCAACAGGTTGATGAGAGGAGAGAAGCGTGGAGTGTGAAAGAATGAACTTTGAATGAAAGAGAGAATGAAGAATGTTCTACTTATAGTGAACCTAAAAGAACTAAAAAAACCTAAAAAACTAAAAAAGGTTGACTTGATCTAAAAGCTGTAGACCCATTTTCTATAAAACTCTACTTCTCCTCATTCTCTCTCACAACTTTCCTGGAGCTCCTCCACCACCTCCCCACCTAGGTACTCCCTCCCTCCCTTCCCCTCTCCTCGTCCCCTCCCTTCCCCTCTCCTCCGTCCCCTCCCTTCCCCTCTCCTCTTGCTTCCCATCCCCTCTCCTCCCTCCCCTCCCTTCCCACCTCCTCCCGCTTCCCATCCCCTCTCCTCCCACTTCCTCTCTTCCCTCCCTTTCCCTCTTCTCCCTCTTCCCCCCTCCCCTCCCATCCCCCCTCCCTCCTTCCGCTTCCCCCTTTCCCTCTCCTCCCTTCCCCCTCCCTTCCCCTGTCCTCTCCCTCCTCCCGCTTTCCCTTCCCCTCCCTTCCCCTCTTCTCCCTTCCCCCTCCCTTCCCCCCTCCCCTCCCTTCCTCCTTTCCGCCTCCCTTCCCCTCTCCTCCCGCTTCCCCCTCCCCTCCCCTCCCTTCCTTCCTTTCCCCTCCCTTCCCCTCTCCTCCCACTTCCCCCTCCCCTCCCCTCCCTTCCTCCCTCCCCTCCCCTTCCTTCCCCTCTCGTCGCGCTTCCCCTCCCCTCTTCTCCCGCTTCCCCCTCCGAGCGGAGAGCTTTTTTGTTTTAGGCAAGGAGGCAGCGAGCGGTGAGGGGGAAGTGAGGGGAGGAGAGGGGAGAGGGGAGGGGAGGGGCGGGATGGGGAGGGGATGTGAAAGTGCAGATCGTGCTCTCCTGGTGCAACATGGAATTAGCAAAAGATCAAGGGGGATCAAACCATAGAAGAAACTCCATGAAAGACATATGGTAGGCAATACCCAATCTATTACAATGTGCTTGTATTCAACAATACATGATAGGCCTCTTATATAGAGAGTGCCCTTTGAATAGTCAAACCATGTGTGATCCTCTCATCCACATCTCTCCTTGTGGATATCCTCAATCCACATCTCCACATCATGTAGTCCACATCTTAGGGTGGCTACTTTAATTCTTTCCTATACCATACCTTAGCCTTTAATTATGTGCTCATGGCACCACAACTCTCAATACCTTCCCTTGGTGCCATGACCCTTTGGCTACTGCAAGGTGGTCAGATGTGAGTTACATTCCATCACCTCCCCTTAGTGCATGCATTGCTACTTAAGTGGGTCAAGTGTGGTTTTTACATGTCAATACCTCCCCTGGGTGCTTTCATAGCTACTCTCAGGTGGTCAGGCTTGATTTACAAAACATAGGCAAGGTTGGCAAGGTTTTTGTTTGTCGATGGCATTCGCTTCTTCTCTTGACATAGCTTGATGCATGATGCTTTGTTCTTCCATGTGCCTTAATGCTTTCTATGTGGATGCCATGCTTTTTGCTATGGTCATCTCATGCACTTGTGCTTTTGGCATGCTTTTTGCATTCATGCATTGCTTTTCCATTTGTTGCAAAGGTCTTACCAATTGATTTCTTTCAATATTGGTAGTGTCTAATTGCATACAATGATTCTGACTTGACAGGCGCGTAGAGCTCGAAAAGACGATCACTTTTTCTTTTTGGAGTGTGTCCAAATTCTTCTTTTATTGGAAGTTACGACTTGTCAAAGGTTCTGTGAAGAAGAGGTCCTTTGATGATGTGTCACAGGGATTCACATGCTCCACTCACACTGTGCTTAGCAAGAAGCTATGTGCTTCGGTGGAACTTTTAACTAACCCCATAACTTAACCATGGCTATGTTTGACCTTACTAGAGTTGTGTCTTATCTGCCACCTGGCACTCTGCTAACCAAAGACCACTAAACCAAACTTGGAGTTAGCTAAACTGAACCACAGGTCCTATCTGCCACATGGCTTTTCCAAGGAAGCCTTACAAAAAAATTGAAGTTTGCAACAGGGAGCTCGGGGCGACGCACTTTTGCGCTCTGAATCTCGATTTTGTTGAATGTGATCGGAGGCTGGGCTTTGAGATTACCAAGAGCCTTGGGAATGCTTACTGCTATAGGGGCTAGAGTGCTTGTAGGAGTCAGTGTCCCAAGCTTTGCGGGTACTCGCTGTGTTGAAGGGCATTGGAGGCAAGCTTTCATTTAGCGCTGAAGTCTATTGACTATTGGTGAGGCACAACATTGGAACTAGAGCTAGTGTCATTGGAGATGGAGGAGAACCGTAACCGTTTGCTGGTGCTTGTGTTGGACGGACCAGCCACCGAGGAGTATGAGGCACTGTGGAGTAGTAGTTTAGAGCATCACAGGCGAGCAAGGTCTCTTTGTGGAGACGGTCAAAATAGCCCATCACTCCGACGACCTGCGAGTGTGAATTTCCTGGCTATAATTCACCATTACGAATGTGCTAGCGTGGATTAGCTGGAAACAGAGGTGAGCAAATGACAATTTACCAGAGCTGGACAAAAGTGATTCAAGCTAGTTGTGAATCGAGCGAGCAGAGGGCATAGGCTGGCGCGTTGGAGCTCTGGAGCTCTTTGCTCAGGCCTGTTTGTGTGTCATAGCTTGTAGATGGCAGGCAAGCTCAATGGAGGGCTGCCACAAGGCGTTATGGCATAGTCCATTGGGACTACCATTTCGTGTGAGCAGAGAAGGAGAAATCTCCTTGGCTGAGCGGCTGGACCTCAGAAGCATGCTGAAAGTGGTGGACGGGTGCTAAAGCTTGCTTGCTGAAGTTGTTTGTTGGTGGACTTGCAGTCGGTGAAGGCATGTAGGCCAGTAGTTTTTTTTTGAACTTGCTTTGTTTATAGGAGCTATTGCTTAGCCACCACGAGCAGCCGTAGAGGTTGTTGGTAGATACCAAAGTTGCCGTAGAGATTGGCCTTTGGAGTGGGCTCTTGGAGGCGCTGTTCAGAGTGGTTCATTGTAGAGATGATGACTGAATTTGTTGCACAAGCCACCTTAGCTCATCACCTTTCTCTCTTTCCCTAAGTTCTCTAAGGCACAAGAAGACTCCCACTAAAAGTCTTATCTATCTCTCTCTCTCATAAACATATCTCCCCTCTCAAGCTACCTCATTCACAATGAAGCATATCTTTCTCTCACTTGGAGTGAATGGAATGAATAACTCTCCCTCTCAATTCTCAGGAATGATGAAAATATCTCAAAGCAATCAACAGAATTTTCATTCAATGGATGGAATTCTCTCAATCTAAAACTAAAACTAACCTAAGAGAAAATATGTGCTCCTAAGGCAACCTAGGAGATTAGACCTAAGCTCTGATACCATGTGAAAGTGCGGATCATGCGCTCCTAGTGCAACGTGGAATTAGCAAAAGATCAAGGGGGATCAAACCATAGAAGAAACTCCATGAGAGACATACGGTAGGCAATACCCAATCTATTGCAATGTGCTTGTATTCAACAATACATGATAGGCCTCTTATATAGAGAGTGCCCTTTGAATAGTCAAACCATGTGTGATCCTCTCATCACATCTCTCCTTGTGGATATCATCAATCCACATCTCCACATCACGTAGTCCACATTTTAGGGTGGCTACTTTAATTCTTTCCTATACCATACCTTAGCCTTTAATTATGTGCTCATGGCACCACAACTCTCAACAAGGGAGAGGGGAGGGGGGGAGGCATGGGGAGGGGAGGCGAGAGGGGAGGGGCAGGGAGGCAGGATGACAGGGGAGGGGCAGGGCGGGGAGGGGAGGAGAGGGGGGACGGACGGGAGGGCGAGGAGGAGGATGGGAGGGCGGGGCAGGGAGGCGGGAGGAGAGGGGAGAGGCGAGGAGGGGAGACGGGAGGGGAGGGGAGAGGCGGGGAGGCGGGAGGAGAGGAGAGGTGTGGGGAGGGGCGGGCAGACGGGAGAGGAGGGGAGGGGAGGGGAGGGGAGGACGGGGGGACAGGGAGGGCGAGGGGATTAACCCCCCCTAACTTGTTGTGTAGGCAACAGGTTAGGGGGAGGGTTAATCCCCTCCTCTCCTTAAGTGGGGGCCCTTCGGGGCTCTCAAAAAAAAAAGAAAAAGAAAAAATTTAAAAAAAAATAAAATATAAAAAAATTAAATTAAATTTTAAATATATAAATAAATAATTAAAATAAAATATAATAATTAAAAAAAAATAAAAAATTAAATTAATAAATTTAATTTAATTTAATGTAAAAATTAAAAATAAATAAATAAATAAAATTAAAAATTGTTAAATTTAAAAAAAATAAATTAAAATTTAAACATATAGATATATAAATAAATAAAATAAGAATTTTAAAAAATCAAATAAAATTTTAGAAAAATTAAATTAAATTCTTTTATCTATATTTATAAAATATTTTGAATTAAATTATTTATGTATAAAAATATTAGATTAAAAAATAGTATCTAGAAATATAAAAATATATTTTTTAAAGTATATTTAGACTTTTAAAATTTTAATATTTAAATATTTAATTAGCAATTTTTTTAATATTTTGAGTTTGAAAATCATTGTAATTCTCATTTTTTGTTTTTGATTGCTTTGTAGAAAACTATGGCTTCGAGTTTTGGTTCCAAGATGTCTTTTAAATATCTTGAACATGCTTGGTATTTTATGGAGCATAAATCAAAGTATTTTTTGGTGATCACTGCAGAGAATTTGTCAAGCGTAAAATATTCTCCAAAGGCAGTAAGAAATGGTGGCATGGTCTCAACCATCAACATTAAAGAAAATAATTTGATAGAAGTTGTGTGCAAAGGGAAGAATAACGATGTGGTCTACAAGTTACGAGTTACGCACAAGCACTTCTTGAAGCCCTTACCAGATTCAATTGAGGGATCCCAAGAATTACTTAGTGCCTTGGAAGCATTGAAGAAAATGTGGAATTCATTCAGCAGTAGTAAGTACGCCATCTATAACATGTAACCCTCAAGTTGTACCGCCAATATCTGTGGTGATAACTACGGTATCTCTGGCAAGAGTAACTACAATATTTGCAGCAGTAACTACAATATTTGCAGCAGTAACTACAGTATCTCCAACTGTACCTACACCATCGACTGCTGCAACTACAGAAACAAGGAGTGATCGTGGAGCAGATTCAAGTTCCACAGCTATTCTCAGAAAGAGAGCAAAAATAACTCCTACTTCACGTGCAGATCGTTCAAGTGCATGTTATCTAAAACCAAGGAAAAAATTGGATAGTGATGATCAAGAGGATCCGCAAGAAGAAGATACAAGTCTCGCAGACTTTTCTATAGGTGTGGTAGACTTACATCCTCCAAACTTGGATGAGGGGTACATTTGGGGATTTTTACAATTCAGCATGGCCACAATGCTTATTGATCGAGCTTCATTGTTCACAAATCAAAGAAAGCTAGATAAGACATTTGCACGCAAATTATATGAAGATACGAGGAAAACAAGAACTCTAGTTGCCACTAATATCACTCTTCGTCCTATGGCATTTAAGAGACTTCAAGAAGATGATCCTACATTGTCTGATGTCACATTTCAAAAGCGCATGGACTTTCTTAATGCTTTTGAGAACTTTAGAAGGAGTGAATTTGTTCGTGGAGAGTCTTTGCACCAAAGCCGATATGGGACTGACATCGAGAAGAGATACATGTTGGCAAAGAATAGATTCTTGGAAAGATGCAGGTTTGAGCCCATTAATGGGCAACACTTTTGTGAAGCTTGGAGGATCGCCCTTGATGAGGGAAGAAAAGAAAACTTGCCACAGATTGAGTGGATGGAAAAGTTTCAACGGGTCATTTGTCATGTATGCATATTTAACGATGACTCGTACATTCTAGAATCAAAAAGGCTGAATTCTACTCCATTTAGGTTGAAAAAAAGCTCTTCTCTTTTTGAGATCTTGATAAAGGCAAGGGAGTTATGGGTGGGCTATGGAAAGCCACAAAGAGTGAAGGGCAGGAGACCTACATATGGGTACATGGCAAAGAGGACTCGGTTCTACAGATGCTTGAAAGGTGTTGTAAGCAATACGCAAGGCATACCAAGTAATAAGGTTGAGGCAAAGGATCTGAACACCGCCGTTGCAAGATACAGGGATGTTACTTGCATTGTCTTCTGCGAGGACTCAGTGTTTCAGAGCATGGTGGATGTTTGCCAAGCACATGAAACAGGAAAGATATCCTTTGAGGAACCAGAGCACATTGCAACTCAGAGGAAAGAAATAATGAAACCGATATCTATTGTTTAGTGGAGAGCATTAAGGTTTGTTCCAGATGCAATAACAGAAGAAGTATGCAAGAAGATCCTAAGCGATGACTGCTTCTTTGGAAAGAAGAGCAAGCATAGCAACTTGGATGAAGTGGTCACCCGAATGATTCAAAGTGAGGCTGCTCTCTCGGCACTATTGTTTTAATTGAAATCTGATGATGAGTTAGCTGGCAAGTAAATTAATGTGGATAAGAAGAAAGCACTTAGCCTAGGTCAACTCCTTGATAAGACATGAGCTAGAAAGTGGTTGGCTTTAATGGATGCAGATTCCACACCAACAAAGGATCTAAGAGCTAAAATGCCAAAGGTTATTGAGATAGAATATATGGACATTAAGAAAAAGGCCTTGTAGTCCACTGCCCAGGGTAGAGCAATTGGTGGTTTAGATGATGGTTCTCCATTCAGCTTCTCCTATAATATCTTCCTATCAGAGAATGATACAAATTTTGCACACATCAATGGCATTGATACAGAGCATTTCATAACAATGAGCGGTCATGCTTGGGAGAAGCCATGTGTATTTTTCATAGATAAATTGCAAGACCTTGCAGTGTCACAGATAGTTGAACTTATGCGGTTTATCATAGAAGGTCCTATGGCAGATAAGAAAAGATCAACGTTGGTCCTGTTCATGACAGAATCACAAAGGGATGCCTTGTATGCGAGTTTGACATCTGTATTTGGGTATTTACTTTCAAAAGTATACCATGGTATAGTCCTATGCAATCATATGACTGTCTTGGAAGGCACTGCCATTCAAGTCTTGCATCCTTTCTTGATGTGCTTCTTATCCAAGGGTGGTGGCAATCAAATAAAAATTCCTTTAAGGACTCTCGAGTTTCATTACTTTGAGGATAATAAGGTTAAACTTGATGCAGCAATGGTGGATTACAAAAAGCCGATGGATCCTAATGTGATACTAGAGATGATAAAGAATTTACTGAATGATGGGTGGGAAGTAGCATTGTATCGAATGGGTTTTGCTGCTGAGAAATCGCTATGCCAAGGTAGAAATGTAAATGTCATTGATACCAACCATCAGATTGAGTTCTTTGACACATATTACAATTGCACTACCTTCTTTGAAGAGGAAAATGTCAAAGAAGAGGGTAGTGAGAAAAATGTCCAAGATGAGGGTAGTGAGTCTGAGGGTGATGATTCTAGCTCAGGTGATGATGAGGATGAAAGCTCTACATCTGATGACTTACACCAAGAAGAAATCTGCACAAAAAATAAGGGTGATCAATTATCAACTAGAGTCAAGGAGGTTCCACTCATCATACAGGAAGGCTCGCGGTAGCAAGAAGTAGTAGTACAGCACATCAAAGGAAAAGGTAAGGCTAGAGAGGTGGAAGCACTTCCCTTGAAATTAAAAGTGAGAAAGGCACCTTTGATCTTGGGTGAAGGACATGCAAGTAGATCAAGCAAGGAAGCCTTACCCAAAGAAGGTATGGATGAGGCAAAGCATGACTAGGAGGAGTTACGAGGAGGCATAGATGGTTCTTCAACCATGACCTTACAGACTCTAGAGTAGCCTACTAGTCAGGAACCTAGTATCCAGGACCCTACTCACTAAGAACTTGGACATGAAACTTTAGAGCAGCCTACTAGTCAGGTGATTAGAACTAAAGAGCAAACTACTGAGGACCTTGCTACTAAGACTCTAGTCTAAGGGCAGCCTATTAGTCACGACCCTGGTAGTCAAGGGCACATTGAGGACATTGGTACTATCTTAGAGAAGCCTATTAGTCGACCCTGGTAGTCAAGGGCCTGGCATTGAGGACATTGGTACTGCGGAACATGATGGCTGATGGCTTTGTAATCACAAGTTTTGAACTTCGCAAGTTTTGAACTTCTATGTAAAGTGAATATCTAATAAAAAGTTAACTACTTTTTTTATTTCTTTACTCTCATTATTGTGTATAAAGATTGTTTATGAGGTCCATTTTATACTTAATGGTATATTTTAAACTTTATGTCAATGTATTTTTATAGTTAAGGGTGTTTTTTAATACCAAGTAAGGTGTATATGTACACCACTTACACATAAAAGGATCTATGTACACTACCTTTCTAAGGGTTTATGTACACCACCTTTCTAAAAGAAATGGTCATAAAGGTGTGTGCACACCACTTATACATAAAGGTGTTTATTTGCACCACCTTTCTAAGAGAATTGGTCATCTATTGATGTTCTTAGGTGATAGTAGCTCAATTCATAAGAAGTTATGAAGATGTTTATGTAGACCACCTTTATAAGAGATTTGGTTATGCATTGATGTTCTTAGTACTTAATCACCAAATCTTTTGATTGGAGTTGTCAAATCTAGTTCAAAAAACAACATTACTAGTATATTCAAAAATTTTGGACTGTTTTTTAGTCCATTTCTCAAATTGGACTTTACACAAGTCCAAAAATTTTGAATGGTGTGTTCACTTCTTTTACAAAACTTCACATCCGTCATTTTGTAGGTTGCCATCAAATTGCGCGTCGTCCTTTGTGGAGGTTCTCCCGTACATCGTTGTCTACATCAGAAAATAAAGGAATGCTGATGTGTTTCTCGGAAGATGAGATTCCCGCCCAACCTCAATGTCGGTGAATTGCTAATAATCGGCAATTCTTAAAAGTAATTTGGCAAGCGGCGAGAGAATTGCCTCCCGCAAGCAATTCACTAAGGACCTGCGGCCACACACTAACTAGTAATCCCCTTAGTTTTCTTAGTTTTTTGAATTGCCCTTTTGGGTGAAGTGAGAATATTATTGGTTAGTATGTGGCCAGTTCTTGAGCAACATGAATTGCTTCATGATCCTCGTTGCACGAACCGCTGTCTCCATCTTAGTCCAAATAGCTCGAGGTACCATACAAGTCCAAGTGAGGTGCCCCAGAGTTTCCATTGCCATCTCGCATAGTAGAAAAACCAGCAATATCGGCATGTAGCAAGACAATTTGTTCCTAGTTTGCAACCATTGTAGCAATACCTTCCATAAGAGAAACGAGTACTAAACCCGTGCTTTGTAGGGGCAAAGATACATGGCCATCCTCAACCACTCCCCATTTGAAGGTGGATCTTCCCTCAGCCAGCCAACAGAATGATCGATTTTTAAATTGCTAATCAATTCACCTTGCATACTTGGATTGGCTTTTGCAATTTTGGCTAAGTCTTAACCCATGGCTCTAAGTCCTTACATTTCTTCCTTTCATTCCATTATCATTCCATCTCCTCCTTCCTCCCAAAGTTGAACTTCCATCTCCTCCATTCCATTGACCTTATGTCTCCTCCTTCCCCCTAAAGCTGCCTTTTGTCTTTTACATCTCCTCCCCACTTGAACCTTGCCTCTTGTCTTTCCACGTGCTCCCCCCTCCAAGCCTCCATCCAAGAGCTCCTTCTTTGTGACACGTGGTATGCTCTTCTCCTCAAAGCTATCACGTGTCCTCTCTTTTTTTTTCTCGTGTCTGTGGTTAATAGGTTAAAGATGTTGCTTTACCTGTCAGCTTTGAATCCCACACGCCTTGCAGAATTGTTTTCCACCAACCCATACCTCTTCTAACATACCATTTCATGTTTAACTCAAAAATTAGAGCCCAATCGCTAATGAGACATGCATACACTACTTAAGCAAAAATTTTGACTTTATCTAGCTCCATTGCTTGATCTTCCACTTGTTTGACACAACGTTGTTATTTGGCCAGTAGTTTGGCACTCTCTCCAAAACAACCTACAGCAGGTCCATCTCCCCCAAGTTCAAACAGAGCTTGGTGATCGTGCTCGAGACTATACTAGTCTACCTTCCTCTAGTCCCACACATCCTCCTACCTCTTTACCCCCTTCTTGAAAACACTCCTCTCCCTCACAAGATCATGCAATGCAAAGGGATCTTTGCAAAAAGCTAGGCTCTAGCATATACCCTCCTTTAGAATAGAATCCCCCCTCAATCCATCTCTTCCCCGCCAACTCAATCGTTCAATGCAAATTTTCCATGGAAAGACAAGACCCATAGTGATCTCTGAACCGTATGGTAAAAATCAATTGCATATGGTCAAAAATTGAGGCATGTGGTCAAAATATTTGGCACATGGGGAAAAGATCATGCATATCCATGGTCAAAATATTATGGTCATGTAGTTAAAATTTTAGCTCATAAGGTCATAATATTAGCCCAAATGGTCAAAAATTTAGCCATATGGTGATTAGTCTCGTGGATTGCACACAATGGTTCTGGTGCCATTCTCTAGATGTCAATGTTGTCATAGATGATGGTTAGAGAATGTTACTGCTTCCATTGCCCACAATACCATATGATTATATTGAGAATGGAAGCATTGCCATTAATCCCATGGATTGAGGAGAATGGCACCAGTGCCATTCTCCATTCTCCATTCTCCACCTAATGAATGTCATTGGTGCCATTCTCCAAATATTTCATATAATGTTGACTCTCTCTCTCTCTCTCTCTCTCTCTCTCTCTCTCTCTCTCTCTTTGGCTCTCTCTCTCTCTCAATTGGTCAAAACTTTAGCCATATGGTGATAACTTATGAAGAGTTTCATGGCCAAATCTTTGGCATATGGTAAAAATCAATTGCATGTTGTTAGAGGATTGCACCATGGGGCAAATGGTAAAAAACATCATGCCATATGGTCAAAGTATTATGGCCCAATGGTTAAAATATTTGGTCATAAGGCCAAAATATTAGGCCAAATGGTCAAAACTTTAGCCTTATGGTGATTAATCTCATGGATTGCACACAATGGTTCAGGTGCCATTCTCTAGATGTCAATGTGGTCATAGATGATTGTTCTAAGAGAATGGCTCTGGTGCCATTGTCCACAACACCATATGATTATATTGAGAATGGAAACTATGCCATTCTCCACAACACGATATGATTATATTGAAAATGGCACATGTGCCATTAATCACAAGGCTTGAGGAGAATGGCAACAGTTCCATTCTCCATTCTCCATGTGATGAATGACATTGGTGCCATTCTCCAAATATTCATATGATGTTGTGGAGAATGGCACCAGTGCCATTTTCCAAAACTTCAACTCATCTGGTGAAAAAACTCAAATTTTGTAGGAAATTTGAGTTTAGAATTCAAAATTTTCTTCAAAATCTAAATTTTAAGTTAAAAAAAATCTAGAATGTTAAAAATAACACCTATTTCATTAATTTTTGACTAGTGCACTGTCCAAATTAAAAAAAAGAGGCTCTTATAAAACAAAACTTTGAGTCAAAAAGTAAGATTTTAAAAAATCAAATTAGAAAAATGACGTGACATGTTATTAAAACTAGAGTACATTAAAAAAAGAGGACTTCATGTTGTTAAAAGAGACAAAAAGTAAGATTTTAAAAAATCAAATTAGAAAAAAAACTAGAGTACATTTAAAAAAAAGCATGACACATTTGTACAAGAAGTAGATCATATAACTCAAAGCCATATGGTGTTAAAAAACACCTTCCATTAGCTCAGCCTAGAAGATGTCATCTTTGTCTCTCGTCTATTACAACTTTACATTAGAGAACTAAAAAGTCTTTGTGGAACTGTAGTTTCATTTCTTGTCTATTACAGTTACTTTAGAAAACACATAAGTCTATGGAATTAAATTTCACAGTTACTTTAAATTTCTATGGAATTAAATTTCCATCACTTGACTATTAAGTCATTAGAGAGAGCATATGTCCTCGAAAGTGCCTACTATGGCATTGGCTTCATAAAAACAAGCAGACTTTAAACTTGCAGGCCATGCATAACCAGGGTTGGCATCGCAAATCTCCTCACAGACTCTCCTCACAACTTGTTTCGAATCTTCCGCCAACTTGTAAGCATTCAATAACTCTTCTTTTCTCTCTTGGCTTTCCTCATCTTCACCATTTTTTTCAATACAGCTTCTAGCCACTGCAATATCCTATATGAAAATTTAACTCGTTCGCATAAGAAGTACGTGATTAAAAGAAGCGAAAAAGAAAGCTAAGGATATTCACCTCTTCTGCTGAGTTCAAATCAAGCAGCCATGTGTGTAACATATCCTCCTCGAATGATTTTCCCTTCATTGGTCCATACAAAAGAGATCTAAGACAGAATTTGAGTTCAATAAATGAAGTCGGGTAGTAACTAGTCATTGTCTTAGAGGGAAAGTGGGAGAAGGAGAGTGAGGGAGCAATAGAGAGGGATGCACAGTGAGCTGCCCCTCCTTCAAGAGTGATAGAAAGTAAGAGTGATAGAAAGTGAGGGAAGATGTAAAGTGAAAGATGAATACAAGTTAATCAGAAGGACTAGGATGTAAGAAATAAGAGAGTGTTTGTGGAAGGACTACGATGGAAGATTACAAGTGCACTAAGGCACGATGTGTTCGCTATGATAAGGATAAGGGTTGGAATAAAGTGAGAGAAGCATTGGAAATGCTCTACTTTAAGTGAGTGGAGATTGTCCAACTGAATAAAATTTTGCAGAGCATTGGGAATGCTGTACTTTAAGTGAGTGGAGCATTGGGAATTGATGTTGAGATATCAAGCTCTACCCCCGATATATCTCCTGGATGACTATCATTTATGTCACCGCCTATGTTAGTTGTACTCGTGGTGTAGTTAGACTACCACGTATGTTTTTGGTTTGGGTTCACATATGAACCACGTATTCTAGGTTTTGACATATAGGGTATTTCCCTCTTCTATTGTATTGTTGTTGGTGCAAAAGTGAAGAAAGGCTTCACCCTCCAACCTTGTGTCCTCTCTCTTTTGTGTGTTGTGAAGAAAGCTGAACTTGAGTCTCCTATCTCTCTCCCTCTTTCTTTACATGGTATCAGAGCCTTGTTCGTGGTAAGGAGCTCAAGAAAGCTAGCCAAGTTTGTGGTGTCCTGGTAAGAGGACCAGTGTAGCTTTCCTATTTCGAGTTTGGGAGCAAATCTCTGCAGGTAGCACAGCCAGAAGTGCAGGAGTGCACTGCTTCAGATTGAGAGGCCCTTCGCGGTGCGGCGAGAGCGCAGTATATGCTCTGATTTGAGGCCGTTTCGGGGCCCGTTTTGAGGCCGTTTCGGGGCCCGTTTTGAAGGCCGTTTCGGGGCCCGTTTTGAAGGCGGAAGTTCTTCGCAGGCACTCAAAAAAAGGCATTGTTTTTGCTGTGCGACCACCGCGCGGCTAGTCGGTGGAAAGGTGCCATAGAAATTGCATCGTATGCCTATGTGCAGAGATATTGGGAGTTGCAAATTCATGCCTGTTGCCTATTGATGCAAAATCGTCATGAGGAAGTGACTGTGTGGTGAAATACCACTTTCGTCAGTGTTGCAGATCTGCCCCTGTGAGGCTCTTTGGAGAAGTTTTGCTATTTGCCCTTCTGAGGCATTTGCTGTGTTTACAGGTTGCTGTTGCAATTCGTGATTTGTAAAATGTCTGAGAATCTGTCTACCATTGTCAGTGAGAAGCTTGACAAGAACAACTTCCAAGCATGGAAGTTCAGGATGACAAACTTCTTTATGGGAAAGGGAGTTTGGGATTACATCAGTGGTGAAACTGCAGAACCAGTTTTGGGTGCTGCTCCCACTCCTGCTGAATTGAAGGCCTTTAAAAAATGGCATGAAAAAGCCAGAAAATGCCTATATTGGCTGTCCGTTAGCATTTCAGATTCTATGATTGTGCATATACAGGATCTAGAGATGCCTAAGGAGGCATGGGATACATTGGTGAAGCTGTATAGCACAAATACCAAAGCACGAAAGATGCAGCTAAAGCAGGAGTTGCACAATGTGCAAAGGAAAAATCTGAATATAAATGAGTATTCCTTGAAGGTGAAAGGCCTTGCAGATTCTCTTGCCTCCATTGGAGCACCTGTTGATGATGAGGACTTAGTGTCCGTGACCTTGAATGGTCTTGGGAAAGATTATGCACAATTTCGGACATCCATTGGAGTCCGTGAAACATTTCCTGATTTTCAGGAACTTATTGCTCTCTTGCTGAGTGAAGAGCAAAGGAATGGTGGTTCAGCCACCTCAACTTCTCAAGAGACTGCTTTCTACTCGAATACAGGTAGAGGCAGGGGTAGAGGAAGAGGCCGTTCTGGTGGCCGTGCAGGAAATCAGAACCAGCAGCAACAACAGGAAAACCAGTCCTATGGAGGAGGACGTGGTAGTTCTAGAGGCAGAGGGAGCCAAAGAGGCCGTGGTTCATGGCAAAGGAACCAGCAAGTAAATAGCAGCATAGAATGCTATTATTGTGGAAAGCCTGGACAGAAGGAGAATACATGCTATAAAAAGCAGAATGACATCAAAAGTGGAAAGTTGTAGCAAAGCAACTATGCATCATCAAGTGGGCATGGTGACGACAGAAATGAGCACCTTTTTGTGATGCAGCATATGGTTAACTCCATGTCAGGAGATGCTGCAGCTTGCAATGATGTTTGGTATGTTGATTCAGGTGCCTCTAACCACATGACCAGTCATGGTGAGTGGTTTCATGATGTCAGAAATTTGGATAAGCCAGGTTATGTTGAAACAGGTGATGATACTGCGCACCCAATTACGCAGGTTGGTAAAGTGCCATTGGCTATGCAGGATGGCAAAACAAAGTACTTGGCAGATGTACTTCATGTTCCAAAAATCACTAAGAACCTGGTTTCAGTTGGCCAGATGGTTGAGCAAGGTCTGCAGGTTAGATTTAATCCTGATGGATGCTTTGTTGAGGACTTGAAAAATAAATGCCGCTTGGTTGCGAAAGGCAACAAAAATGGAAGAATGTTCACCTTGGATGTTGATATGCCTGAGGTGAAAGCTGCTATGTTTGCACATGGGAGAGGTGTCATTGCAGATATTGAGATATGGCACAAGCGCATTGGGCACGTGAATATACAAAGGCTGAAATCTATGCAAACGAAAAACATTGTTGCAGGTTTGCCTAAATTCAGAGTTGAGGGAATGCAAAAGGTATGTGAAGCATGCCAAATGGGTAAGCAGGCCAGACATGCATTTCCCAAAAATGCTAAGGTGAGCAGAAGACCTTTGGAAGTGATCCATTCAGATGTTTGGACAACCAAAGCTGCTTCTATTGGTGGATGCCATTATTATGTGACGTTTATTGATGACTACACTAGGAAGGTGTGGATTTATTTTATGAAGCACAAAAGTGAAGTGTTCAGCCATTTCAAGGCTTTTAAGGCCATGGTTGAAAAAGAGAAAGGTGTGCATATTAAAGTGCTAAGATCTGATGGAGGGGGAGAGTACTTTTCAGAAGAATTTTGTGAATATCTGAAAGAACAGGGAATTCAAAGGAAGTACTCATGCAGGTCTACCCCTCAGCAGAATGGGGTTGCAGAAAGGAAGAACAGGCATATTGCAGAAGTAGGACGGGCGATCCTAAATGAGAAAAACATGCCTGATTATTTTTGGGCTGAAGCAGTAGCAACTGCTGTTTATATTATGAACAGAACCCCCACTGCAGCTGTCCATGGCATGACGCCTGAAGAAATGTATACAGGCCAAAAACCAGATATTTCTCACTTGAAGGTATTTGGTTGCATAGCTTATGTTCATGTTCCTGATGAGAAGAGAACAAAGCTGGATCCAAAGGCAGAAAAATGCATCTTTATTGGATATGCTCAGCACCAGAAAGGGTATCGCTGTTATAACCCTTCCACCCGCAAAATGCAAGTGAGCAGAGATGTTGTTTTTGATGAAATGAGCAGCTGGTATGCACCAACTGTTATGGTAGGAGATGCAGATGTAGGAAATGGGAATGCTGCAATAAATGCAGAGCAGCAATCTCAAGCCTTGAGTGGACCCAGAGAGTCCTCTACTAGTGGATCTAATGCATGGACAGGGAGATTGAGATCTAGTGAATCGTCACATGGCAGTCCTGATAGTGTTGTGCAGGTATCACATAAGGGAAAAGAAAAAGTGGACCATACTCCAGTGTTTGATGTGTCTGCTGGTAGCTCTCATGTTGATGGAGAGTCAAGCGGCTCTGAAATGAGCCTTGATGAGGAACTTGGGATTCCTTCTGTTGTTACACCTGGTGCAAGGAAAAGCAGGCATGATTTAAAGACGCCTGCAACTGATCCAGTTGTACGGAGGTCCACTCGTATTAAGTATCCAGTTGACAGGCTGAGATATGATGGGTATACAGCACATCACTATGCTTATATGGTCAAGGTTCTAGAGGAGCCAGAGCCCACATGTTTTGAGGATGCAGCAGGGCATAAAAATTGGGAAGCAGCTATGGATGAAGAGATGGCTGCCTTGGATGCAAACCACACTTCGGATTTGATGCCTTTGCCTCATGATAAGAAGGCTATTGGCTGCAAGTGGGTTTACAAAGTAAAGCACAATGCTGATGGGTCTGTTAGCAGGTACAAGGCAAGATTGGTTGCCAAAGGTTTTGCACAGACATATGGAATTGACTATGAGGAAACTTTCAGCCCAGTTGCAAGGATGGCAACCGTGAGAGCAGTAATTGCTATGGCTGCTGCAAAGGGATGGTCTTTGCATCAGATGGATGTGAAAAATGCCTTCTTGCATGGTGATTTGCAGGAAGAGGTTTATATGATGCAGCCAGAAGGTTATGAGGATAAGTCACACCCCGATTTTGTATGCAGGTTGCGCAAAGCCTTGTATGGCTTAAAACAGGCGCCGAGGGCATGGTCAGACAAGATAGGACAATATCTTGTCACTATTGGATTTCAGATTTCCAATTCAGATTTTTCACTTTATGTGAAAAGGACAAACAGAGGGATTGTGCTTATAGTCATCTATGTTGATGACTTGATTATTACAGGTGATAGTGATGCAGACATTAATGAAGTGAAGCTGCTGTTGAAGCAGAAATTTGAGATGAAGGATTTGGGAGAGCTGCGTTACTTCTTGGGCATTGAGGTTATTAGATCCCCGAGTGGGATATGGCTGTTGCAAAGGCAATACGGTTTGGACATGCTGTCCAAATATGGGATGACAGGCTGTAAGCCTATTTCTGTTCCATTGGAGCAGAATGTGAAGCTCAATGCAGAGACAGGTGAGCTTCTTGAAGATATTACTATGTACAGGCGCATAGTAGGTAGCTTGATTTACATGACTATAACCAGACCAGATTTGAGCTATGCTGTGGGGCTGGTGAGTCAGTTTATGCAGGCACTGAGGAAGCCACATTTGGATGCGGCTAGGCGCATACTGCGGTATGTGAAGTCCACATTGCATTATGGACTGTTTTATGAAGCTAGGTGTGCATTACAGGTACATGGATACACAGATGCTGACTGGGCTGGTAGTGTCTCAGACAGGAGATCTACTAGTGGTTTTATGTTTTCCCTTGGGAGTGGTGCCATCAATTGGAGCAGCAAGAAGCAGCCAACAGTTGCCTTGTCGAGCATAGAGGCTGAGTACAGGGGTGCAGCAATGGCTGCATGTGAGGTAGCTTGGTTACGGAAGCTACTTAGAGATATGGGACAGTCAGTTCATGCAGCAGTTGTCATTCATTGTGACAACATTAGCAGCATCATGCTTGCTAATAACCCAGTTTATCATGCTAGAACGAAGCACATTGAGGTGCATTATCACTTTGTGAGAGAGAAGGTTCTAGCTGGTGAGATTGATCTTGTCTATGTCAGCACTGAGGAGCAGGTGGCTGATATCTTTACGAAGGCATTGGGTACCGAGAAGCTTTGCAGATTTAGGAGCTTGCTTGGTGTACGTGAGATGGATTTGAGCTTGAGGGGGAGTGTTGAGATATCAAGCTCTACCCCCGATATATCTCCTGGATGACTATCATTTATGTCACCGCCTATGTTAGTTATACTCCTGGTGTAGTTAGACTACCACGTATGTTTTTGGTTTGGGTTCACATATGAACCACGTATTCTAGGTTTTGACATATAGGGTATTTCCCTCTTCTATTGTATTGTTGTTGTGTGCAAAAGTGAAGAAAGGCTTCACCCTCCAACCTTGTGTCCTCTCTCTTTTGTGTGTTGTGAAGAAAGCTGAACTTGAGTCTCCTATCTCTCTCCCTCTTTCTTTACAATTGATACTTTGCCATAAAATATATTACAAATATTACATCATCACATATTCATATCAAAATTCTCATCACAGAAGGTTATATTTCCTAATAATCACATCATCACACATTCATATCATAAAATTGTGTGCATGAAATAAATATATAAATATCATGACTAAATGCCACTTAAGTAATAAGTCAGAAATTGGTGTATAATCAACAAAAACTACATCATGATTCATACATTGCAACAAATAAATGTCAACCATAATATTCATGGAGTAAACAACATCATGAGAATATGCTCCTCATGCATATATACAAACACAACATCATACATGCATCACAACTCTTCTGATGCTTCTAGTGGAGACTGTGGCAACTCTTCTAATGCTTCCAATGGAGGCTGTGGTGCTCTAGATGTACACTCAGTCTCTACTTCTTCTATAGTATGTAGTGCTTTCAGAGTAGACTCAGTATCCTCTTCCTTAAATGCAAGCGGAGGTTGTGGCAACTCTTCTGATGCTTCCAGTGGAGGCTGTGGTGCTGTAGGTGTACACTGGGTCTCTACTTCTTCTATAGTGTGTAGTGCTTTCACAGTAGACTCAGTCTCCTCTTCCTTAAATGAAGGCTCTGATATTGCTTCAGTTGCACATTGTATTCTAATGGTAGCAATTAGGTCTCCAATGATTTTAGCCCTGAACAATTGTATATCCTCCTCTGAATATTTGAGCTCCAAAGAGTCTTCCAATGAGATCTGTGGCTTAAGTGAGAAAATTTCTTTGAAAATCAACATGCAGTTGTAGGCAACTCTCCAGCCACAACTATGCCCATCTTCCTACTCTACTACTAAACCCTTTTGGAAGTCTACCGAGTCTTTATACTGTCCTGTTTCTCTGATAGTAGATACCAACTTCTCAATCGACCTGCTCATCATGACATATTAAAAAAACTTAGTATGTCTATTACATAAGGTACATAATATAGAAGTAACAACAGATTAATAGAATACTTACATTTACACTGAGCCATGAAAGCCTGCAATCGAGTTAACAAACCAACAATAGTTGTCTTCAAGGTCCCAAACCACCAGACTCCAATGTTTCCTACACGAATAATTAAGAACCATTATTATTTAACACAATGTTTCTAGTATAAGATGAAAATAAAGGTTGCCATGATACTTACATCTCATGATATGCCATAAATAGGACTCACACACCATGTAAATGTAAAGGCTGTAACCATTTACAAACATTGGCTATCGTCTTTCTGCTATCGCTAAGTATAGGAGAAAGAAGGGAATCCAACATATACACACGGTTTTGTACGACTCTACCAAATCGTGAGATAACTATACTGCACCAACAAATAAATGAATATTAGCTTATTAGATTTAATCAAAATATTGAATTATCAAGCAGAGAAAAAGTTTGTATCAAACCTGAGAATGGCCATCATAACGTTGTTATTGACCTCATTTGAAGCTCTAGAGAGGATTGAAATCTCCTCTCCCCCAAATTCAAGATACTGAGGTCTATGTTGAATCATAACCCTAACATTAAAAGAGCTTCCCAATTCTTCCAATGAAGCCATGTTTGTAGAGTTGAGGTCTTCTATCCCCTTTGACTCTTTGATGGCATTCATTTCGCACTCCTCTGAGCCATTATCTATTTGCCTTGTGGGAGGGTCCATAATGTCGCCCTTAATGATTGCTCGAATGGTACATGTTATAAATGAACAGAGATGCAAATCCATATATGTTGACAGTGTGGTGTCATTTTGTATCTTCAAAATTTGACCAAGTACCAAAAAGAAATTGTAGCCCACCCTCCATCCACAATTATAGATGTGGCTATTCTCTTGATGTGATACCTGACATGTTATATACTCTATTTGTTGTGCCAAGTCACATTGCTGCATTACTGTGTCGATAGCACCTACTAACTTTCGAGCTGATCTGCACATCAAAACATATAACAACAGTGAATATGTGCATTGCATATCAATCTACATGTCAAGAAGTGACAATAAGTGTAGTCTATACTTACTCTAACACAGTGCCATGGACGGACGTCATTGAGTTGGCAAAGAAGCACTTCTTCGCAAAGATGTCCATGACTACCAGACTCCAATGTGAGCTGCATTATCAATAAAGAATAATTACTGTGTTTGAGACAATTCTAGCAATGCAATAGAAAAAACAAGTAGGGTTTGATGCTTACTTCTCATAATATGCTGTAAAAATAACTCATGCATCATTCATAGGAACGTGCTTCAACCACTTGCAAACATCCTCTATGGTTTCTTCTTTGTTGCTAAGCACTTCCGAAATATGAGGATTGAGCATATATGAAATGCTTTGTATATTTTGCAGAAAATTTGCTATAACATTACTATATTAAAAAAAAAAGTATTAGCTTCTTGGGCTTAATCAAAATAAGCAAAGTATAAAGCCAAGGAAAAGGCTGCATCAAACCTGAGGATGGTTGTAATGACTTTGACATTAACCTCTTTCTTATGATTCAAGAGGATTGAAATTTCTTCTTCACCAAATTCAAAAAAATGAGGTTGTTGTCGAATTAACAAAATAGCGGTGAATGAACTTCCAATCTGCTCCAATAGATTCATATTTTAATGACTCATTTTATTGAGAGAGTAGTCTACATCGTATTCTTCTTCACTTGCTATGTCTTCTACATCCTCCTTCTGCTATAAAAATATAAAAAAGTTATGCGATGTACACATCCCAAATAAAGGCTTAAACAAGCAGATAAGGTTTCATACATGCTTTCATTAGAGTGAGTCTCTCCTCCACTTGGAGCAAAAATTTAAAAAGTAAGGTTTCATACATGCTTTCATTAGAGTGAGTCTCTCCTCCTCTTGGAGGAAACATTTAAAAAGTTATGAGATTTACACATCCCAAATAAAAATAAAGGTTTAAATAATCATAGAAGTATAAAGATAGCATGCTTTCATTAGACTCAGTCTCTTCTCCTCTTGGAGGAAAATATAAAAAAGTTATGAGATTTACACATCCCAATTAAAGGCTTGAACAAGCATACAAGTATAAAGATAAGGTTTTATACATGCTGCAATGTAGTCATATTTTCAGGTTGTTTCCCAATGGTAGCAATTAGATGCTTAATACTCTCAGCCCGAAATGCTAGTAGATCGGCTTCTGTATATGATTCCATTTTGACCGGTAACTCCAAATCAAAAATCTCTCTAAGAAACAACATGCAGTTGTAGGCAACTCTCCACCCATAGCTGTGCCCATCTTTTTGCTCCACTGATAGTAGATACTAGCCGATATGCAGCACTGTCCATCATGACATATTAAATATATTCATATGTCATGATCATAAGATACAAAATAAGAAAGTATCAAAAATATTAAGAGAATAATTACCTTGGGGAGTTGGCATGATAGCCTTCCATTGAATTCACAAACCACAAACGGTTGAGTTCAAGGTTCCAGATGATCAGACTCCAATGTGAGCTACATGACCATAATAAAAATGATTATTTTTTTACACAAACTTGCCAAAGAAATAGTAAAAATAAGGTTAGAGTTGATACTTACGCCTCATGATAAGGCATAAAGATGACTCGCACCCCATCTAAATTCAAAGGGCTTAACCAGGTACAAACATCTTCTATAGTCTTTTGAGAAGAGCTAAGAATAGAAGAAAGGAGAGCATCGAGCATGTAGACATGATGCTGCACTACACTAGGAAGCTGAGAAATAACTACACTGCACCAAGAAATAAACAGACATTAGCTCATAGAATTGATTTGCATTCTACACTAGGAAACTGATATATAACTACACTGTAAATAAATAAACAAATGTTAGCTCATTGAAGTAGCAACAAATAAGCAAATGCTACCTAAGAATGGCCAAGATAACATTGTCAAATGTTAACCTCTTTTAAAGGATTGGAGAGGATTGAAACCTCCTCTCTACCAAAGCTCAAATACTGAGGTTCTCGTTTCAAAATGATCCTAACTTCAAATGAGCTCTCCATTTTATCCAATGCAGCTAAATTTGCAGAATGGGTCTCTGTCATAGCTTGTATTCTATGTTTGGGGTCATTTTTCTTTTCCATGGTGTCTTTAAAGCTCTTGTGCTCATGGGATTCTTCAATCAAATTTAGAGGTGGTTGCATTGTTGAAGTAGAAGGGAGTGCCTCCATATTGACTTCATCCATTTCTTCTCCCTCTATTGCCTATAAACAAATATGAGAGATTAGATTCATTATCTTTAAATTTAAATCTTATTTAAAAAATTGTATTTAGTTGAGAAATAGAGAGTTCATACAGCTAAGTATTGTCGTAGTGGCCTTTTTTCATAACCCTGTGAGCCATAATTATCAAAGAAGGCATCATCATGTTTGTCTACATCCACCAACCTCTCTCTGAATAGGTCATGTAAGTTCATCTTTTCATCATCATCAACTGGGACATTATGATCTTCAAGGTAATCATCCATGTCATCAGTGTCCTTGTGGTCTATCTCTTTTTCATAGCCTATGGTTAGATCTGCTTGAAGCTGAAAATAAGACATGAAATGCTTATTTTCAATAATATTTGTGGAGTTGCCTTTTCTGAGGAGACCCTCAAATAAATATCCCATCCTACACAAGGTGACCTCCCAACCTACCGGTAGCAAATTCTCCATCATGGTAAGCAAGAGACTCCCACTTTTTGCAAGACTTCCATAGTTGTTTTTTTGATAATGTATGGACCTGGGAATATCTTGCTCTTCTAGCATCAATCTCAAATTATTTGAATTCCCTCTTATGTTCTTTTGTAAGGAGTGATCAGGGTTGGGACTCCGCATACACAAAAATAATGATTCAAGAGATTGAATAGCTATGCCACATTCTCTCTTGCCTCTCTTTGCTACATAAATACCACTATAGATCTTCAAATCTGATGAATATGCTCAACCTGCATGGCTTCTTTGTCTTTTTTATCAACAAAAATGACAATGTTGCAAATTGCCACTTTTCTAATGGTGGTATATACTATTCTATCAATGAAGTTATGGATATCATCGCTAGAAACTTCATTGATAAAGAATAGTTGTGGCTTATCCCATGCTGACTCATTCTTGAAGAAGTCATCTTCTGAGACTCCCCTGAAGTTCACAAAAGCTTTCCAGACTCTGCCGTAACCTCTACATTGAATTGAAAGCTTTGGTGCATATCTGTCGGCATCCTTATCTCGCTGATTAATCTTTCCACATATGCAACCACCTGTTGTGGGATTTCTTTTCTCATATAAGAGGTTACTATTTCTGACCCATCTTCATCCTTTTTAATCCACCTGTTTGCCCATAGCTTTACCTTGGGTGTTGACAAAGAAGCTATATGCTTCACCACATTATAGTCAATGTTACAATGAGTAAGTGGAATTTGTTTCTCTGACAACAAATACTTAATGGCACTATGCACTGCATCACGCCTCACCTATACATTGATGCATTCTTCCATGCAGTGGTCTTTGTCTTTTTTTCCAAAAAACCATTCTTTCTTTAAAATTTTTTGTGCTGCCATGGATGCATACTTGTCAGGTAAGTACTTTATAGGCCTCCACATCCTTCTCATCAACTCCTTCTTATCCATTACCTTTGACTTTTCGGAGATAAACAAAGGAGCTTCATAGGTCAACTGTCCACGCTCACAAGCAATGCACGTTTCAAGCATCTCATTGAACACTTCAATAGGATAAAATATGATAGAAGTGTAGTCGGCATATCTTTCCCTCACCACCTTGAGGCTTTTCATACTTTCTTCTCACTCTTGAGTTCCCCTAGGCACAACTGCACTCAAAGAAGTATAGAAGTTCATGAGTGTGTCGGTGTCTGCTTTTGTGACCTTTCGCTTCAAATCAAGATTTGGAGAACCAAATGTTGTCCATATAACCCTTGCCTTCTGTAAGACCTCTGATGTTGAGGATATCTTACACTTTCCATGGACATAATGATTAAGTCTTTCGGACTCAATCAAATACTTGATCTCATGCTTGAATATATAGACGGTTGCAGGATAATAATGGAATGAACTTATCTTTGCAAATTTTTCTGAAGTGAGTCTTTTGATCTCCTTTGCTTCCTTTGCGATCTGATTACAAGCATAAGCCCAATGTTGACCATCAATGGGCTGGAATCTACAATGAAGGAGGAATTCCTTCTTTGCTTCCTTTAGCATATTCTCACCTTGTGCCTCTTCGCCTTGTTCATGTGGAATATTTTTAAGTGTCTTTAAAGAATCGACTGAAGGTTTCCTCGAATGTGTAGGCCCTGTAAATGTTATTTATAGTGCATAGGATATATCAAGGCTGCAGCTATTAGTAAAGACAGCTACAGCTTCCACATCTTTGGCATTCACAAACCACGTCCTTTGACCCCAGATATATCCCACATCATCATCTGTAACTGCTTCATTAAGACGTAGATTAAGATTTTTGATTGATGTGAGTTCATCTTGATCATCTTTGGCCTCGGGTTCTGAGTCTTCTTCATCTTTCTCTTCTCTTAACCGTTTTTCATCCACATTATCTCTCTCTACAGTGGGACGATGCCTTTTTTTACTACTTGGAACTGTGGCTCTTGTAGTACTAGCCTTTTGCATTTCATGTCGTGGTTAGTTAGCAAGAGCTTTTAGCATAACTGCAGTTGATCAACCTTGATCTTCTTCAATTTTTTTAAATTCCCGTGCACTCAAGGCTTGTGTTTCATCATCCTTAGTTACATCCACCATTTCTTGCTCTAGAAGTTTGCGCTCATGTTCTACACGTTTGTGACAGTGTGCCTGTTCTTCTTGTCCCTGCATCGAAGTCTGAGCTTTTTGATCTCCTTCATGTGAAGATCCTTGAATATGAGGAGCATATTGTGCATCCTGAAAGTACTCAAACATTATCTTTGCATGCATTCTTTTTGCCACCACACTAGGAAATTGCTCCCAAGTATATGAAAGAGCCTCCAATGCACTTTGCAGCTCTAGAAACTTTGATGGTTGAGGAGGAGGCATCACAAAGGTCTTTCAGTCTCTCCTTGACACAACAAAATTAAGACCGCCAACTTCAGGATCTGAACTCTTTGTAAAAATATCCATAAAAGTCTCTTTTGGGTCTATCATTATGCCTACTACAAGGCTTGAAGTCATATCTTTTTTGAAGAAAGTAGCATCCCATGGATCTTCAACACCATTGAACTCCTTTTTTGACATAAGTAGAAAGAGTCTCTTTTCCTTTTGATGAAGAAACCAAGCTCTTCTGCCCATGTGATATCGAGTCCACCTATTAAAGCCATTGGGGCTATATTCCTTTCCTTTCAAATTCAAAGTGACATCAAAAACCCATTCTCTGATCTCAGAGTCATTTAGATAGCCACCATATTCGTTGATTGCTCCATTATCCTACAAGAAAAGATAATGAAGAATTTAGATACATACAAGTAAAGTACCAATATACCACGCTTGATACAATAAATGTGGGAAATAGCCCAAAAGGCTTTATAAGGCTTCATATGGCAATAAATGTGGGAAATAGCCTAGAAGGCTTTACAAGGCTTAAATATTTGTACAAATGTAAAAAAATTAGCCAATAAAGCTTTACAATAATATAAAATGTCGTCTAGTGATAAAGCTTCAATCTTCATGAAGACATGTAATCTGTCCATCCATTGATTTGCCCTCTAGTCATAAAGCTTCAATCTTCGTGATGACATGTAATCTGTCCATCCATTGATATCTATGCACTGATACCCAACTGATGCAATCTGCCCACTAAAAAATGTTCCACTGATATCCACTTATGCAGCCCACATGATATCCACTTATGCATCCCATTGATA